>NC_134778.1:63636488-63643988 GCF_046742065.1 Oratosquilla oratoria | reverse complement strand
TAGGTAATAAAAGTAGGTAATAGTAATGCTTTAGGTAATAAAAGTAGGTAATGATAATGCTTTAGGTAATAAAAGTAGGTAATAATAATTAATGCTTTAGGTAATAAAAGTAGGAAGCAACGATGGGCAACACTGCTTAGCCACGCCCCAGGAGCTAAGTTGACAGACAGACACGCAGGACTGGAAACAAGTCGAGACTGAAAACGACAGTCACTCAGGTTAAGGGGCTTGATACTGAGTCAGTCAGTCAGTCAGGCAAGACAGCAGGCAGGTTAGCCCAAGGCTGCGTTGCCCATTGTGTTGACATCTTGGCCGTCGCTATTTATATCTCCAGCGACACCTTTGACCTACGGGCCGCTCTCTCTCGCGCTGTCCCCCGCCTCAAACGGCAGGAGGCTGGTGTCGCAGCACCCTTGAGCAAAGGCGTGTGACACTGAGGCAATGGGGAAAAAACAACAACAACAACAACTCGGATTCTTGGTCCTCGAGCATACAACCGGTTGGGGCCTCCGCAAACGACTGGACAAATTTAGATTTAAGAAGGAAATAGGGAAGAATTGGTTTACTAATAGGGTGGTCGATGAATGGAATAAACTTAGTAACCATGTAGTAAGCGCTGAAACTATCAGTTGTTTTAAAAAACGATTAGACAACTTTATGGATGGGGATGAGAGGTGGTGATGGATACGGAGCTGCCTAGTGTAGGCCTTATGGTCTTTTGCAGTCTCCTTTATTTCTTATGTTCTTATGTTCTTATAAACATCGACGTCCATGGGGTCAGGATGGGATTCAATTCCCAAACTTCCAGATCTGCGATTTGCACTCTCTGTCATGGGTGTTCTGACGCTTGATCGAAGCGTTATGTTCTCAAATACACGCGGAAATCCACAAAGGAATCAGTAAACAATCGGAGCAGCAACCTTAAGAACATAAGAACATAAGAATAAAGGAGACTGCAAGAGACCATAAGGCCTACACTAGGCAGCTCCGTATCCATCACCACCTGTCGTCCCCCCCCAATCCATAAAGTTGTCTAATAGTTTTTTAAAACAACTGATAGTTTCAGCGCTTACTATATGGTTACTAAGTTTATTCCGTTCATCGACCACCCTATTACTAAACCAATTCTTGCCTATTTTCTTCTTAAATCTAAATTTGTCCAGTTTATAACCATTACTGCGAGTCTCCACTCTTAGAAAGAAGAATTGGAAATCGTAGAGTTGATAAGTATGCGGAAACTGGGACATTTGAGACAAAACTCAGAGATGACGGCGAAAGAAATTTGCACGATGACTACATGTTGAGGTACAGAGGTGGTAAAAGACGGCAGGTACGGTGTGACGTTAATGTTGGCAGAGAAAGTGGATAGCAAAGACGGAGAAGAGGAAGAATATTCAACATATCCTTTAGATACGAGATACAACATTAATCCTGTACAGATTTACGCACCTTAAACCAGGAGGGTAGTGGGATGGAAGGAAATATTTTGTGAAAAGATGCAAGAAATGGTAGATGGTATAGAGCAAAGAGAATGTTTGATAATGATGGGCGACTGAAATGAAAGTATGGGAAGAGAGAGAGATTGTTATGAAAGAGTTGTTGGCGTACATTGGAGACAGAAACGATGATGATAGAAGAGTACTGGCTTTTTGCTTACCGAATGATGTTTCCATTATAAATAATCTTTCAACATCAGGAATCGCACAAATGGACCTGGCGTGATTGGAGTCAGGGAGAGAATAGACATAAGAGAAGATCGATAATAGACTTATTAATTATAAAAAAAAAAATAAAAAAATCTTTAAAGATGTGGAAGTCATGTCCCCCTATATCAACAGACTCAGACCACCGGATTGCGGTCACTAAGCCCAATCTAAGAAAACAAAACAGAAAGCAAGACGAGGTAGGATAAAGCTCAATTTGGAAGATGTGAAGGAGAAAAATGAGCAAAGAGAATTACAAACCAAAGTGAAAAACTATGCAAAGAAATGTGGGAGACATCTAGAGAAACTTGAATGATATAAAAAGCTCAAGAAGACAAGGCAGCCAAACCATAAAAGGACATATTTAGTCGATAGGAAAACAAATGTTAAAAACAGATGCAGGAGACAACCTTGGGGGAAAAACTGTTACGAAAAGGTTGTTGTTGACTAAAACTTGCAGAGGACGAGATGTAGGAACAGCCTATGTTATCGACAAAGATAATAAATTTAGATTTAAGAAGGAAATAGGCAAGAATTGGTTTACTAATTGGGTGGTCGACGAATGGAATAGACTTAGTAACTATGCAGTAAGCGCTGAAACTATCAGTTGTTTTAAGAAACAATTAGACAACTTTATGGATGGGGATGACAGGTGGTGATGGATACGGAGCTGCCTAGTGTAGGCCTTATGGTCCCTTGCAGTCTCCTTCATTCTCATGTTCTTATGTTCTTATAATATAAAATCCTACTAGATTAAGATAAACGGACTGCAGATCATTGGAATGAATCTTTTGATCGAGTACAGAGTAAGATGAACGAGATGGAGTACGATGAAGCAGCCAGAAAAGAAGAAAAGGAAGAAACAAACAATGTCAGGAGACAGGAGGTGACACACACACACGCGCACACACACACACACACACACACACACACACACACACACACACACACACACACACACATATATATATATATATATATATATATATATATATATATATATATATCCTCTTTCATATAGTGATTCCCTATTTAGTGTGTGTGTGTGTGTGTGTGTGTGTGTATATGTGTGTGTGTATTTAGCACCTCAAAATGGCACCTGAAAGAACGATGGAAAACCACCATGCGTAGGTATTTAGAATGTTAAGCTCTGATAATTCAAAATCAGAAAGAAAAACTTCTGCATTTTCATTTGATATCCTAATGTCTGCTAATTTAATGAAAAGCAAAGTAATAGGGATGAAACAAGATTATTCGAAAATGTATGTAAATAATGGTGGACTTTCAAAATTATGCACAGACATCATGTATCTGTATGTAAAGAATAGATCAGAGTTCTTATTCGTCTTTACTCATATATAAAGCGGTGAGGGCCGGTTAACTACACCAAAGTGAGCATTGATTTCTTTTACATAAAAAAAGAAAAAACAACAGAAAATAACATATATGAAAATACGTACATTCGCAAGGCTACGTACAAACACACATCAAAAGAAATAATTTTGGTTCTAAGCAAAACATCTCAATGTATATGGTTATGCTAACACAGGCTGCTGAGAAAGTCATAAATTAAAACGAAATTAACTGAAAGCGTTATTTGTTTACAAAAAATAATATCCTTGTGGTTAAAAATTTGCTATTATTTGTCTATTTATTATCTGCTTGATTTTCATTTATCATGAGTTGTCTGTCAATATATTATTTACTATTTACCTGTTTATTATTTAACTATACCTATGGATTTATTTATTTTATTTATTATTATCTATATTACTACTATTTCTATTTATTATTATGATTTTTTCCACATCCGACCTAGTTATGGACCAAAAGGTCTCCTGTCGGCATGCTCCGCCTTTGTAAAAATACGTTTTTGGACGCCTTCGTGTATAACTAAATAGTAGCAACGTGTAGCCGAGACTTACGTTCATACTTAGAGCTAAGGAACTTTGATGTTACGTAAAATATGAACTTTTATTGCTCTGTGGTGACTTTTCTTGGTAATCATGATAAGTGTGTGTATTTACCAAGTTGTAATATACAGGAAAGGTGTTACGCTGATGGGTTCCCGTTTTCTTCCTCAGTCAATCACACCTAGTTTTAGATTTTTTTTTTTTTCTGTCCATCGCACCTAGTTTTAGATTAGTTTTTTCTTTTTCCGTCTATCACGACCATTTTCAATTTCTTATGGTTTTAGCTTGGGCTGTGATCTTCTAGATCAGCGGTTCTCAACCTATGGTTCTATGACCTCTTGTGGACCGTAGTGGTTCACAAATAGCACCTTGAAATTGAAAACTAGCGATAGTTTCTGGATGCATTCGGGTTCTATTAACTAATAATGGGATTTATAGGAGGTTAGATAACAGCAAGATATAAGCACAGGGTACATAAGGAAGGTTGAGAAACCCTGTTCTAGATCATTCCAAGAGTTAACGTCCCTGTGGAGTCTTTTTCCACTTGTTCCCAAGACCTCGTGTCTCCCTCTAGTCCCGAGCCAAGAGATTTTGTCTGTCAGTTTTGTCTACTCCTTCCATTGACACGAATAGTACTATCATGTGTGTGAATGTACGGTGCGCGCGCGCGCGTGTGTGTGTGTGTGACACGTCAACGTCTTCGATGATTTAGCAACAAGTCGGTCGGCTAACGACCCGATAACGTGCATCGCCGCCTACTAGGCCCATTGGCACAGGTTCGTCCTACCCCCAGCTGGTCCTCGGGCCATCTGGCCAGCAAATGGAAGTAATCAGAGCTGGGGGTAACCTTTCGGCTTGGCAGGTCTTTTCTGAACAAAATCGTCTGGTGGCAGCAGGAACAAAAGGTCTCATCTGGACTGGTTGACGCTTTTGCTTCACCAGGGATAGATGGTCTTCCCCTTCGCTGAATAAAATCACCTGTCGTCATCCAGAACTAATGTACATATCCTCAATAACAGTGTAGGAGTTAAAAAGCTCATGGGTGATATGATATTCAGAGAAGGGAGGAAAAATGATAGGAGGAAGAAAAGAAAAATGAGAGTAGTAAGCTCTAGATCAGGTCCGATCACTAACTTTACTCATTGTATCAGTATTGCACTATACCCATGCATTTATTTATGTCTTTTATTTGTTATTTACATGATTATAGTTTTTATTTATTCATTTATTATTATGTCTTTTTTCGCATCCGACCTAGATATGGACCAAAAGGTCTCCTGTCGGCATGCTCCGCCTTTGTAATCCTTTGAGTGTAGGGGATATTATTAAAGATCCATGTAGGAGGGAGGTCAGTACTGAGTCGGGATTTGTGTCAATAATCGGCCTCAACATAGAAAGGGACAGCCCCCCCCTCGCCCTTCAGAGAATTATTCCATAGCTTACATCCCCATAGTTAACAATATATTCCAATATTAACCAGCAGACACAAAAATCACATAAAAATTACGTTTCAACAAGGCACAGATATCATGATAAACGGTTACATGTTTGTTGATCATGACAATAGTTAATGAAAAACTGTTGGGAGGGACACTAATATGTAAATTTTTGGTCGCAATACTTTAACACGGCACTGTGGCAAAACCAGTGTTAAGTTAACGTAATGTTGGTGTTACTGCATTTAGACCCTTTTCGTGTCGAGTGACACGTTTTCTTCTGCTCTTGTCGCTCCCAGGTATTCACTTGGTCTTTGGATCACGTGTTGGACTCGTGATCGACAGCTATTTCCCTCCTGGAAGAGAGCTCAGAGCTCGTAGGTCCGATCTATGGGTAATGCTATGACCTTGCACACACACACACACCCAACTCCCCGCCCACGAGAGTCAGAGTAACGACCCGAGGCACAGCGATACCGAAATAATTTCTGCCCTGGGCAGGATTCGAACTGGGTACTGGGAGCACTTCTACTTCCCAGTTCAGCGCTCTACCAATCGTGCCACCGAGTCGCTCCATCGGCAGCGAATGAGTTGTAGTTCGTCACAATGAAACTCTTCCATATCGGGTGACACTTATTCTTTTCCCCATTTAATTTGGCTGCCACAAAACTGATTTCTATTTATTCTTTCACGTGAAAGTGCTCAAGTGATGAAGGTGTCAAAACGTACGATCAAGTACGGGCTTCGTCAACATTGGGGCAATTGATTGACTTTGGTAAATCTAACATCCATTACATTTTCTTTCTTTTTTTTCTTTGACGTCAACAGCACTTCATGAGCTCCTGGGATCCCCACTGCCAGCTCACATAAGCTAATGGGATCGCAGCCCCAGCCATGCTCTAAATACTGTAGTGTCAATCAGGCTTCACGCACTTGGACTAATGGCCTTTGTGACCGTCACCGCTTTTCTTGGACGCACGCAGGTACTTATACGGAGCTGCCTAGTGTAGGCCTTATGGTCTCTTACATTCTCCTTCATTCTTATGTTCTTACGTTCTTATGCTGTACGTGTTGAATATTCGCGCGTCTGTGTGTGTATGTGTGCGTGTGCACATTATGAGACCTGTGGCGTATACAGGGGTGACTGATATGGCTTTGATTTGGAAGAAGTGTCGGAAGGTGGAATGAGTACCCATACTGAGGCAAGTGTATACAGCTAGGAACAGAAAATTCTATGGAGACTAGAACGAGATAGAATGGGAGAAACATGTTAGGGGTGAGGAGAGGGAGAAAGAGAGTAGGGATAGGAGGGAGAGGAGGGAGAGGAGGGAGAGAGTAGGGAGTAGATGTCTCTCTGACGTAAGTAAAGTTGGTCTCTTGTCGTGAGAGAGTGGACGGGGGGAGCGGTTCAACGAATGAGCGAGCGCATGTAGCCTAGGGCAGTGGTTCTCAAACTATGGGTCGCAAATCGAAGTTGGGTCGCGAGATCAATTTTGATGGATCGCGATTCGAAACACTGGTAAATGAAAAGTAGTGCCACGGATCCCATTAATTTAGTTTTCTGAAGGAAATGCACCGCAATGGATTCTGTTAATTTAGTTTTGTTAAAGAAAACCTGTACACGTTATTTTTTTTTCTCCAAAGTAAAGGGTATATATCACTATCCATTTTGTTTCTCTTGACTTTATTCTGGGTCGCGAAGAAGTGAAATATTCTAAATAGGGTCGTTTACGAGAAAGTTTGAGAATCCCTGGCCTAGGGCAATGGTCGCTTAACCGGGTGGCCTTTGCGACGACGGTCCTGGAACCAAGGGACGTTAAGGGAGGGTGAGAGTGGGTGGGAGGGGGGGGCGAAAGGAGACACGGGTGGGGGTGGACGGACGGGGGAGGGGAGAGGGGAGAGGGGAGAGGGGAAGGGGGCCGGGCTGCTTTTTGGGGGGAAAGAAGACCTCCTGCGCTTAGGGGAGAGGGGAGAGGGGAAGGGGGCCGGGTTGCATTTTGGAGGGAAGAAGACCTCCTGCGCTAAGGCTGGCGCTTCATACTCATTTTTCTTGAAGAGAGCGTCACTGGACGGATGGAATTCCTACAGAGAGGTCAGGGTGGAATTTAATCTATCGCTCCCTCGGTCTCGGCTGTCTTGAGTCCCTAGCGTCCCTAAGAATGAGGACTTTCCATAAAATGTGGAAATTTCTTCTTTCAAATTCCTTGCCAGTCGAATAGACAGCCAAATTGATGTTCAGTAAATCTCCTTAACATTTCTCTCCACAATTCAAATATACTGCAAGACAACCCACGACAATATATCAGAGCAGATAACAAAGAATGATATTTCCTCTGTTTTACTGATTTATTGCTAAGAAAATCTCCCCAGAAACTGTGCCAAGGTAAAAAAAATTACGCTTTCACATTCGCTGTGCTATGCACAATACATCCAACGTGGTTAATCATG
>NC_134778.1:63623988-63628988 GCF_046742065.1 Oratosquilla oratoria | reverse complement strand
TTTAAAATTCTAAAGGGAATTGACATCAAAAGTGACCAAATTTTCACACTGAATGAGAATCAGACAAGAAACAATGGTCTCAAACTGTCTGGAAATAGATTCAATTAGGAAGTAGGTAGAAACAACTTTGCCAATCGCGTAATTAATGAATGGAATAAATTTCCTGCAGAGGCAGTGCAATGTAGTTCAGTTCGAAGCTTTAAGAATCATTTAGATAAACACCTAAACAAGATGCTGTAATGATTATAATTTATTTTATATTATTTATTTTTGTTTTATCATTTGTCTGTTTGATTCTCATTTATTATTAGTTATATGTCAATTTATTATTATTTACTATTTATCTGTTTGTTTATTATTTAACTATACCTATGCATTTATTTATGTAATTTATTTGTTATTTACATTATTATAGTTTTTATTGATTAATTCATTATTATTATGATTTTTTTCGCATCCGACCTAGATATGGACCAAAAGGTCTCCTGTCGGCATATTCCGCCTTTGTAATCCTTTGTAATATGTATATATTTATATATATATATATATATATATATATATATATATATATATACATATATATATATATATATACATATATATATATATACATATATACATGATATAAATAATTATATATATATATATTGTGTGTGTATGTGTTTGCGTGTTTACTTTCATTAAACTGCACATAAATATATTTTGTTAAGGTTTATCCTTATTAAACATATCATCCTCTAATAGACTAGGTATTTCTTTCCGTTGTGAAGTAAATTTTCTTATAAATACCTCTAAATACTTTATTCATAATGGGACATTGCTAACACGTGTTCTCTTTGCTACTACGAAACTGAGTCTTCCTTGCTGTCCCGGTCGCGTACAGATACATACGCAGTATTCAGCAGATGAACGCATAAACACAATGATTAGATCTGTTGTCATTCACAGAGAAAAATGCCCCTCGGGCAACACGCGCGATGAACCCCCGAGCCTTCCGCGAAAAATACAAATGTCAAACGACTAAACTGGAGCTCAAAATAAAACGAAACGTTCTTGTTAACATGTATGAATGGAGAGCGTCACTTGAAAGGTCATTATATATATATATATATATATATATATATATATATATATATATATATATATATATATATATATTATATATACAGGGTGTCCAAAAAATGTATATACACTTTAAATGACTGGAAAGTAGGTGCTTATTAAAATTATTGTAATTTTAAAAATGCTATGTTATGTCACCGCATGTTTTCAAACCGACGTCCGTTCTGGTCCAAACACTGCTGACAAAGCGAAGCAATGGAACCGCACACATCATGAAACAATTCCTTTGGCATTTGCATACATTCGTGTTCAATGGCTACTCTCAATTCAGTGACTGCTGCAGGTCTCATAGCGTAGACTTTGTCTTTTAGATATCCCCATAATAAAAAAAGTGGTGTGGCGTGAGGTCTGGTGAACACGGAGGATATTCAACGAAACCCCTCCGTCCAATCCTCCTGTTTGGCAAAATCTCATCAAGGAAGGATCCAACATCGCGATGGTAATGTGGGGGTGCCCCATTTTGATGAAAATAAAACTCCTCATCTTAAAAGTCTTCTCTAATGCTTGGCATGACAGACTGTTGCAGCAAGTTCAAGTAAACGGGACCAGTCACAATTGCGTCAAAAAAGAACGGTCCAAATAATCCCCTTGATGATAAGCCGCACCACACTGTAATTCCTGGTAAATCAACATGGTGGTCGACCATAACATGTGGGTTCTCATGTCCCCAATAAGTACAATCGTGGTGGTTAATTGAACCATTTAATTTGAATGTGGCATCATCACTCCACACAATCTTTGTTGGAAAGTGTGCATTTTCGATACATCGTTCCAAGTACCACTCGCAATACTCTTCAGTCTGGATCATCGTCACTGAGCGCATGGACTAATCTTGGAACGTAACTTTTCCAGTGACAACGTTTCATAATGCGACGGACAGACTATTTTGAAATACGTACGTCGCGACTAGCTTGCCGCACTGACTTTCTACGAGTTCGATGAAACGTTTCCATTACTCTTTCTTCCTTTGTGAGGCTTGTCGATGTCCGTGGTCTTCCTCAACGCTTCTTGTGGTTGTTTTCAACAGTTCTATCACCTTCAAACTTATCTATTTCGAGTGATGGCAACTTGAGTAGGTGTCCCTTTTTGAAACTCCCTCCTAAATTGTCTTTGCACTTCAACTGCGTTTTCATACTTACAGTAGCATTTGAGAATCAATTTCCTTTCTTCAAAATTTAATCTAGCTGTCATTATTAATTTCAATGGGTTTCTTCTGCAAAGAAAAATAAACTATTGAATTCTCAGCTACTAAGGTGTGTCTATATTTTTGGGGAACCCTATATATATATATATGTATATATATATATATATATATATATATATATATATATATTATGTATATAATACATATGTATATAATACATATGTATATATATATATATATATATGTATATAATACATATGTATATATATATATATATATATATATATATATATATATATATATATATAACATATGGACATAACTTGTGTGTGTGTGTATGTGTACATATTTCCACGAGAATTAGCACGCATGCAGAGAGAGAAAGAGAGAGAGAGAGTTGGGGAGGGAGGGAGGGATAGGGAGAGAGATAGAGATAGATAGATAGATAGATAGATAGACAGAGAGAGAGAGAGAGAGAGAGAGAGAGAGAGAGAGAGAGAGAGAGAGAGAGAGAGAGAGAGAGAGAGAGAGAGAGGGGGGGGGAGCGAGCTAGAGAAAGAGAAAGGAGGAGGAGGAGGAAGAGGAGGAGGAGGAGCCGGGTGACCCAATTCCCGCCGGAGAAAATGCAAGAGGAGGGATGTTTTCAGACGCGGTCAAGGTCGCCCTAGTGACCGCTTCTGGAGCACTGTGCAAAGCGCAGTGCCTTTGCTCTCCGGCAAGAGTAAATTATGTGTGTGTGCGCGCGCGCGCTGGCTCTTTTTCCGGAACGGGAAAATGGTACAATTATATACTCGTATATGCTTTAAGGAAAATTCTGGCAGGAGTGGTCTGTCGCAAATAATTTCCAGAATGGTACAATATAGAGAGAAGGAGAGAAAGAGATATGGAGAGAGAGAAAGAGAGAGGTAGGAGGGAAAGAGAGGAGGTGGAGGAGGAGGGGGTGGGAGTTGTAGAAAAGGGGAAAGTTGGAGAGGAAAGATTTATTGGAGTCAGATCCATTTTGCGCCGTGCGTGTGCGCACGAGAAGTCGTCGTCCTGAAGTCGCACAAGGAAAGTGTGTCAGTCAGTCTGGTGACCTTCTTGTCTCGTTCCAGGCAAAACGGAAGTTCTAGCATTAACTCGCTCCTCCTTTCCCTCCCTCCCTCTTTCCTCCCCCCCCCGGCGAGATTTAAAATCGGATCTAGACTCGTAGCTTTCCGAAATTCCTTTAAAATTCGCGTCATTTTTGGAGCCCAGTTTTGAGCGGGCGCGACCGACGCCTGAAAGGGGAGCGACGCCTCCGATGGGGCTTTGCCGCCGGGGATTCCCTCCTCGCACTCTTTCTCTCTCTTTCTCTCTCTCACTCTCTCTTTGTTCCCACATCTTAAACAACATGACGACTGGTTCTGGAGTATACGAACTGAAATTACATATACAGACACACACGCACACTCACACACACATGAATATATATATCTATATATATATATGCGTTGTTAAAGTCAACAGCTGTGATAGCATTATTCTGTTTATAGCTGCAGCTGTTGACTTTAACAACGCATGCATTATTAATGGCCTACTTCCAATATATATATATATGTATGTATATATATATATATATATATATATATAATTGAAAACAATGGGTAATCGTGCATTTATTATTTTCTTAAATGTATTTTCCATATGTCTTACTATGGACTTATGTTCCTTTGAAAGGAGGTTTATGACTTCACTGTAGGTGGTCATGTTTGCTATATCGCGATTTCGGGTTCAAGACCCTTCTTCAGTAGCTCTTAGGAATATTCTATCTGGTCAGGATAAGAAGTATTCCAGTATTAAGTTTAATTAAATTATTTTATATATCTAAATTTTTGTAATTGCTTTTCATTGGGGGAGGTCACTGGTCACCTGGAAGAGGTTTCCTGGTAACTCAAGCAGTGGTGAAATGTCACGTGCTAGGGGAAGCCTCCGACTTCGTGTTGTGACAAAATGTCCTGCGCTTGGGGTTGTTAATTTTGTCTACATTTTGATGATTTAAATTATTTTCTTTGTCTGGTGGTTAATATCTTTCTCACTGAAGCCATTATTGATTAGTTCTTGGGGGGAGCGCTTGATTTCATTGTGTACTTGTTTCCATGTGCTACAGTGGGTGAGTGCTCTTCGGATGTAGCCACCGATCGTAGAGTCCTTATATCTCTGACGGCACTCACCAGAACCATTAAGGCAACGTTCAGGTTTTGTGAGCTTGGTGTAAAATTCTGCGTTAAAAGAATGTTCAGTTTGTTTCACTAGGATATCAAGGAAGGGCAAAGCTCCGTCAACATTATCTTCCAGAGTGAAGGTGAGATCAGAGGTCTCTTGTAACAGGAGTCGTAGTTTTTCAGCTTCACTAGTGTTCTTGGTCTTTATGAAAATGTCGTCAATGTAGCGACAGTAAATGTCTGGTTTCTCTGTTTTTCTGAATACTTCTTCTATGCTTCCCATGAAGAAATTTGCCATTACACCTTCAAGGGGGGATCCCATTGCCACTCCATCGATTTGATAGTACTTGTTTTTGCGGGGGCAAATGAACGGGACCTCTTTAGTGCAGCATTCAAGCATATATATACATACATACATACATATATATACACACACACACACACACACATATATATATATATATATATATGCATATACATATTCTATGGAATATGTAGTTCTTGCTACTTTGTTTATAACCCGGGCAGTGGGCAGGAGACAGGGATAACCT
>NC_134778.1:63578988-63618988 GCF_046742065.1 Oratosquilla oratoria | reverse complement strand
ACAAACGTTCGATCAATGAATCGTAGCCTTAAAAGAAAATACAGAAAACGGAGATAATGGGTAATATTTATAGAAAACTAAATATTTAGGAGTAACTTCATTATTCTTGAACACTCACAAAAGAAAAAATGTTATTGAAGATATACTGTATATAAAAGACGTACGTAGAAATGGACAACTGAGCAGTTTATACTGATGTAAAATAAGAAAACAAGCAATGTGAAATTATGTTTCAAAGGATGTGTACCAGTTCATCTCTCTCTGCCCCTCTCTTTCTCTCTCATTTCTTCATCTCCCTCTCATCCCAAATGGAATAATGACTGTATGTTTTACTTGTCACTATTTTCGTGATAGTCTAAATGCTTTGTGTGTGGTGGTGTAATTGGTAGTGCGCTAGTCTCGTAGGTACTTAATTGTGGGTTCGAATCCCACACTCTTCTCCAATAATAATTGAAGCGAAGAAAGAAAAGTTGACGTTTCACTTTGATATTGACCAGATAGTACAAAATCATTTCATGAAGCAACTTACATCGCTTTCCATCCAAACAATAACCACCGCGATGGGTTTATTAAATTAACAAAAACGACGAGCCGTTTGATACTTCGCGAGGCAGAGCAGAGGAGGGCGAGAGGTCAGGTCGATCATGGTGGAACGCGGAGAGCTTCGGCGGGTATTTAGGGTGTGAATTGTTTGAAGGTGTATGTACTCTGAAGAAGTCCTGGTAAGGACGAAACGTCAGAATAAATCCCTAACGGTTCCCTGTGTTTATCTCACCACCCATCCACTCATCTGTCTTACATATTTCAACACACACACACACACACACACACACACACACACGCACACGCACACGCACATGCACATATATATATATATATATATAATATATATATATATATATATATATATATATATATATCACGTAGAAACCACTGTTGGAGTAGAAAAGACTGGAAACGGGGAATCTATATTGATATTCAATAATGGTAGATTCTATCATTTTTCTCCTGAACTCACACTTAGATTTATAGAACACTAGGTTGATAGAACATAAACGTTCCATTAGATATGGACAAGAGAGCTCAGCTGTGTTCCAACATGTTAAGCAATTTAATCATTGTTTAGATTGGGACAAAGCTGAGCTTATTTATAAATCTAAGTGCGAGTTCAGGAGAAAAATGATAGAATCTACCATTATTGAATATCAGCCCAATATGAATATCGTGATTGACAAATGTGTGATTACATTTGTCACCTGTAATATATATATATATATATATATATATATATATATATATATATATATATATAAGCCATCCTGAGTCCACTGCTGAACAAAGGCCTCTTACATAGCATTCCATGATTTACATGACCGCGCCAACATCTTCCACGTCACTCCTGCAAACTTCTCTTTATCGTCTCACCATCTTTCTAGTCTCCCTCTTCCACACTTCCCAACTCGCGGCGTCCACTCAGTAACACACTTCTTCCATCGCTCATCAGGCGTTCACACTAACCTGCCCAATTCCACTTCCTCTCTTTTATCGCCTCCACAATATCTTTCACTCTAATCTGCTCTCTCACCCAAAGCCACAGACGTGGGACGCTGCCTCAATGCAAGAGGAGAATGCCCTGCTGCATACAAGAGGTCCGTCGTGGCCTCTTATGTGAGCAGAGCTTTAACTCACTGCAGTACCTGGACGGAGACGCACAGAGAACTTGATCGCATCCGCCAACTTCTGACAAATAACGGCTATGCAGACCATCTGATAGAGGATGTTATCAAGAAAAAGATGGATCAGTACGCAGCACCCACCCAACAACCTACCCCACCAAAGGAGAAAATTATTATATATCACCAGAACAATTTCCACGATAAATACAAAGAAGAATGCAATGCTATTAGGAGCATAATTAAGAGAGGAGTCACACCATCTGACCCGAACGCCACTATTGACATTAGAATCTTCTGTAAACCTAACCTAACAAAATCACTGATAATGCGGAATAGTACGGCACCCTCTACCTCTCGGGAGGCCACCACCAATGTAGTGTATAAATTTACTTGCCAGGAGGGCCACTGTGATGGCTCCAACAGCTACATTGGAAGGACCTCCACCACGTTGCGACGCCGTCTACAATACCACAGAAGTCAAGGTTCAATTTTCCAACATTATACACAAGAACACGATAAGAAACCACCCTTACAGAGTCTCATAGATCAAACTGAAATCATCCACCATGAAGACGACTTCAGAACGCTTCAAATTGCTGAAGCCGTTTCCATCACTTGTCAACGTCCTTCCATCAACGTACAGCAGAGCGTAGATTTCATTTTGCCATCCGCACGCCCACATGAGAGACATACTCCACTACAAAACACCATTGACCCAACAATCCACCATTCAAGCAATCGGCACTCGGGACGAGTCACTAGGTCTTCCGCCGGAGTGCTCCGAGGTCCCGATCAGATATCAATCAGCATCGAGCTTCACCCGCGCCCGGCTGACCTGATCCCGAATAAATACCCTTACATGGATAATGTTCCTCACTATTCTCCTAACCTCCAGTGAAGAAACAACCCGCAGTCTACACCCTGAAGAAGCCTCAGATCGAGGCGAAAAACTCTGAGTTTCGGTGAATGTTAGTCAACAGTTTCCTCTGTTACTAGAAGATAATTAATCAAGTCGGCATACAACAGCACTAAAAGTGAGCTATGCTACTCATAAAAGAGAAATGAATAATTTCACCCAGTCCCTCTCTATAACTAATAAGATCTTTCAAAAGATCAAGAATTCCTACCTTAAAATCATCAAAGCATCCAGTGCAGTTGATTTTAATCAGAATATATATATATATATATATATATATACACATACATATATATGTATATATATATACATATATATATACACTGTATATATATATATATATATATATATATATATATATATCACTTAGACAAAATGTTGTAGCACATTTGTAAATAATAATCACGAAGAACCCACAGTCGGAATAAAAGGAATCTTTAGAAGAAAGTGGAACTTATACACACACACACACACACACATATCCGCTAACGAAGGCCAGTGCAGTGCAGGGTTGCCACTTCTAGTGTTTTCCCACTAGATCTATTATTTTTTGCCTCAATCTAGTAGTCTAGTGGTTTTTCGTCATGGATGTCAAGAATCTAGTATATTTTAAAGATCCTACTAAAAACGTTTAATTTCGCATTACGGAGCCAGATTTGGAGCCAGATGCTAGATTGAAAAAGTTTGAGCCAAACACAGAAAAATAGTGCCAGATCTGGCACCAAAAGTGCTAAATTGGCAACCTGCCTACTAATCACACAACCATCGTACTAAGTACAAAATATAGCAGGCTGTCGCGCTCGCGTCGAAGTTTGTATCTGTTTTCGCAAAATGTTATTTTTCTGCATCATTTCTGTCTAATACTTCTCGAATTATTCCATGAAAGCATGATATGTCATTGAGAGGTTTTGAAAATTAGCTATAACATATTCACACGTACAGTTACTATGAATGTATATCATCATACGAACTCCATAGAAATTGTCAGTCAAATTGGCGCACTTGTTATTTGTTTATAGCATGTTTGCGCGATTGATTGGTTACATTAGTATATAGATGGTTGCAGGACGGTTGAGGTTTGTATTATCAGAATTATTAGTTTGTGCAAAATTTTAAGTGCAGAATCGTAAAGAGCAATGCAACAACAGTCTTGCCTGCATACAAGTGACGAGTTTAGCTCATAGTTGTCTACTTGACTAACTAGTGATTGGTTGTGAAAGTTTGGATTATTGCACCATAACAGGCAGTGGTAATTAGTTTGATGTATACAGTTTCCTAACTTCAAAATGTTTTCATGTGTATGTTGTGTAATATAATTTGAATCTAGTAGTTTTTTTGTTCAATGTATTAGTTTTTGGCAAGCTGTCTAGGTTTTTTAATTTTCCAGAGTGGCAACACTGGTCCAGTGTGCTACTTGCAATGGAGGTGTTAAGGTTGTGTTACTCCGTCTTTCCCGCGTGGCTGCATTTAGAAGTGGATTGTATTTGTTTACATAGGTTCTTGCTGATTTTGTGCATTCAAAATGCCGAATAAGTGTGGTGTTGTGAACTGCAACGGTAATTATAACAAGGATAACAGGTGCCGAGTGTTTCGACTGCCAAAAGACCGTTCTGAAAGACAGAAGTGGATTGATGTGCTGCCACCACGTAAGAACTTTGCTGTTGATTCTGACAGATTTTTCATTTGTGAGAAACACTGGGGTCCCAACACGCCTTCTATCAAATTGCCTGGTGGTTCTACGCGACCTGCGATCCCTCCCAGTGTCTTCAATGTGCCTGCTTCATGTCTGCCATCTTCAAAACCTGTACTTCGCCCGGCGAAGGCCGAAGACAAGCAACTGAGGCATTTTCTTCAGAAAGATACGATTACTTCATTTGATGCTTTTAGACCTGAACGTGACCTACAGAAGCAGTACAAGAACTTAATTATTTCAAGATCGGAAGAAAGGTTAGTGTGTCTGTTCATGACAGAAAATTTCAGTGAGTGCAGCCTGTCTGTGATTGTCGAAAACACGCCCACGTTGTGTAGCCCACTGATCTGCCGTGCATTCAAGAAGGGCATTAGTGTACCACTGGGTAAGACACTTCATCCCAACAATGGTTTGAGGTCGTATGGTCAGTTCGCCGAAGCTGTGCGCTTAACAAATAACTATGACATCCCGTTTGACAAAAAGATTAAGGTTATTGTCACTCTTCTTCAAACCCACACATCAGCCTGTGTTAACACCGAGAATGAGAAGAAGCTGGTATTTTTGACACGTCAGTTGGAACTTTTATCACAGAAAAAGTTTTCCTTGAATGATCATTGTTTTGCTCTTGAATTATACCCCAAGTGTAGTTATGAACAGCTCAGAGACTTTTTGGTGCTGCCAAGGAAACGCAAGCTGCAATACATCACTTCATCTATTGACAAGGATCAGGTGATGAGGGAAATATTTGCCAAAGTGAAGACACTGCAGCAGAAGAATGTATTTCTCTTGATAGATGAAGTGCAGATTCGGCCAACTGTTGCATTTTCTGGTGGGGTTCTGAGTTCCTTGTATACTTGTGGCAAGTCTATATAACACTGCTCCTTATAATATGCTAAAAATGTCCTTTAGCAATCAGATCGCATATCAGATAGCAATCCCATAATATTTAATATCTATAAAAAAGAATCCAATTAAATCAAATAAATCTGATTTACAAAAAATAATCGATTTTTTTATATTCAAAAAAAAAAAAAAAAAAAAAAAACGCCAACCCTGGTGTCCACCAACCTCATACTGTGGCACATGTGTCTATGTCTGGGTATTTGATATTCCCGCGCGCATGGCGCGATCATGATAGACACCCATAGGCATACGACACACATACATTTATAAACACATGTCAGGATAGGAGACACTTTTCCCATGTGTAACGGAGCATAGGAACTATGTATAATAGATGACCTAGCTAGGACAATGTAGTCTAGGATGCTGTTGCATATTATATCTATTACCTTTGTCACGGTGACGCCATGACGTCACGGCATAGTTCCCGCCAACGCAGTTGGACCAGAGACACTATGGTGATTGGATCCTGTAGGACCAGTGGACGTGAACTATTACTGCTGAACTATTAGTGCTGAACCTATTCACTGTTTTATATTGATAGGGCTCCCTTTATGTATCCAAGCCTATGTATGCAGAAGTACTTATTAGATATAGAAACCTACGTATATATTTTTATACCCTAGCACTCTGGGTACTTTATGCATGCCAATACTCGGCCGTTCATGCATAACATGGCGCAGTGAAAGTTTAAGTGATACTTCTGTACTTATCAGTGATTCCGTTGTGCATAATTCTGTGATAACATAGTGCGTATGTTCTGTGTTGATTACTTTGTGCATAAGTTCAGTGCTAACTTAGTGCGTATGTGTTGTGGTGATTACATTGTGTACGAGTTCAGTGCTATCTTAGTGCGTATGTTCTGTGGATTAAGCCGGTGTACCCAAGGCGTCATTAGCCCCCTCTCCCTCCGGAGAGACCTCCCACGTTCACCGCCTGCCCGGGGCCTACTGCACACTGATCTCACGCGCGTGTTGATTTACGTGCATAGCATAACTCGCCCGCCAATCGGCCGATTTTGACGAAACCAACGCCATGGCAACGCCAGATCAATCATCCCCCGACAACTCACAGCCAGACACTTCCATAACACCCGGAAACGCAAACCAAGATGAGCAAGATGTACTCAGGTTGTTAGCGAGCTCCCTCGCTCGTCTTCTCACAACCCCCACGGTACATGGAAATAACTCCACGGATTCCACCAAATCACCCGTCGTCCCTCCAAAGCCACCTCCCATACTGATGCCGGAGATGTCATACAAGGAATTTGACGCATGGTCCGCCAAATTCGACGATTTCTCCACCCTAACAAACTTCCATTCGCTAAAGCACACGCAACAAATGGCCACACTCCGTGCATACCTACATGACGGTGTACGATCACTCCTAGAGGACACTCTCGGAGTACCACGCGACTCTACTCTCCCTGTACAAGAAATCTTGAACAAACTTCGAGTGCATTACAGGGAGAAGTGTAATGAGTCCGTACGACGATTGGCATTTTCGAACTGCAAGCAAGAGAATGGAGAATCGGTCAACGCCTTCTACGAGCGTCTATCACAGCTCACACGTGAAGTTGAGCTGTGCACCGGGTTAAATTGCCGTGATACACAAGTGAAACACCAACTCATCATAGGTCTACGAGACGTCGAAACCGTACGCCAACTCCTACAAACGAGTTCCAGCGCGACGCTAGAGGATTTTTTATCGATCGCTCGTGCAAGGGAAACCGCTCGTGGCACTACGGACGCTATTCGCCGTGGGTTAAATCAACCCACCTCGGGAATGGCCTGTGCTGTGTCAACTTACAAGAAGATGCAACGCACGGAACGAGGTCCCACAGGCATCCCACCAGGGAATGAGGCCTGTCCAGGGTGCGGTGTCTTCCCCAAACACCCACGAAAAACGTGTCCAGCTCTTACGCATGTCTGCCGGATTTGCTCCAAGAGAAGGCATTTCGAGAAGGTGTGCAATTCATCCACGGCTGCCCCGAAACCCATCCCGCCACCGAAGCAGAAGAACCAACGACCTCGGAAGATGGCCATAGTGTCGAGCCTATCTGCCAACATACGGGCGGCAGATGGGAGGATCGGACCCCCGACTCCTACCATCTCTGTGAGGGTCAAATTTGGTGACGTTGAAGGTAATGTTCGATTCATCCCGGACACCGGATCTGATACAACGGTCATTGGGTGCCAACACATGAAGGATTTGGGCATCAACGCCCGCAGCCTCAACCCATCAAAGGACCTGGCCCTGCGGAACCCGGACCATACTGCATTCCAAGGACGTACCATCGGCTCCATGTATGCTACGATGTCCTTTGGAGACACCACCATCGACGGCTGGATCAATGTTGTGACGCACCTGCCGCGCCCCCTGCTATCATGGTGGCACTCGATGCAGCTCCGCCTCATACCTTCGTCATACCCTGCCCAACTGCCGAGGGACCAACCAATCGGCAACGCCTGCCGCTTGCAACGGGACGACGACTCGGTACCACAGCCGGTCACACACTCTCCTACGACTACGGCTCACAGCTCCCTCCCGCTCTCTCACGCCCCGCCCCCGTCAACTACAGTAGCTGACCTGCCAGATTGCATCAAGAAGACATGGCCCGACGTCCTTCGACACAAGGAAGACCTCAGGTCCGGCGAGGCCCTTAGAGAAATGACTGGGAGGCCTATGGAGATACATCTCAAGCCAGATGCGAAGCCGTTCGCACTCCACACCGCAAGACGAATCCCACACGCATGGCAAGATGACGTGAAGAAGGAACTCGATGCAATGGTGCACCAAGGCATCATTGAACCTGTTGGTGATGCCCCTTCCGTATGGTGTCACCCCCTCGTAGCGGTGCCGAAACCGAAGGGTGGTGTGCGCATCACAGTGGACACCTCAAAGTTAAACAGCCAGGTACTACGCCCAACCCACCCATCCCCCACACCAAGCGAGGCAATCAGTCGCATCGACAGGAAGGCAAAGTACTTCTCAACCTTCGATGCTATCCAGGGATATTGGCAAATCCCCTTAGCCCAGCGAGACCGCCACTTGACGACATTCATCACTCCGTACGGACGATACATGTTCCGCCGGGGCCCCATGGGCCTCTGTTCAACTGGCGACGAGTACAACCGCCGGGGTGACGAGGCCCTCGCAGACATTCCCAACCTTGCCAAGGTCGTGGACGACATAATTATCTGGGACAGCGACTACGGGACACACCTACGTCGCATCAGTGAGGTCTTGAACCGATGCCGCACTCATGGCATCTCCCTCAACGCTGACAAGATGACTCTTGCTGCTCCCAGTGTCAACTTCTGCGGGTTCACAGTGTCTCAAGACGGCGTAGCCATCGACGGTGAGAAAATAAAGGCAATTACGGAATTCCCAACACCTTCCAACATCACAGACCTCCGATCGTTTATGGGTCTAGTGAACCAGTTGGGCGAATTCACATCCAACGTCTCTACAACTGCAGACGCTCTTCGCCCGCTACTCAGCCCGAGGAACACCTTCCTCTGGACACCTGCTCAGGAGGACGCCTTCCAAAGGACGAAGCAGGCCCTCGCTCAACCTCCTGTCCTCGCCCATTTCGACCCGAAACTACCGACTGCCCTCCAAACGGACGCGTCTCGTCTAAATGGCATAGGGTACGCCCTCCTACAGGAACATGAAGAGGAAGGACTCGTGCAGTGCGGCTCTCGATTCCTGCAGGACGTGGAAACACGTTATAGCACGATCGAGTTGGAACTGCTGGCTACAGTCTGGGCCATGCAGAAGTGCAAATACTTCCTGCTTGGCCTCCAGGACTTCACACACATCACGGATCATCGACCCCTTCTTCCGATCCTCAATACGTACACTCTGGACTGTATTGAGAACCCAAGGCTCCAACGCCTCCGGGAGAAGATTGCAGGATTCGTGTTCACCAGTAGATGGCGTAAGGGCTCAGAGTTATGCATTCCGGATGCCCTCTCAAGAGCTCCCGTGGACAAACCTCTGGCAGATGACGTCGCCCTGGGCGATGAAACAAGCATCTGCATCCGCGACGTGGTGACTCGCAATGTTGCCACGCTCCATGCCCTTTCCGGCCCTCCAACACTCGACACCACGGCAACTCCACACTCAACGGACCCAGTACTCGACGAACTCCGTCAGGCAGCATCTTCGGACCCCACGTACGTGCAACTCGCCTCTCTCGTCGGGAAGGGATTCCCACGATCACGCATGGAACTCGACGAAGCTCTACTTCCCTTCTGGAAGTTCAGAGACAGCCTCTGCGTCGACGGACCTTTGATCCTCCGAGAGGCACGAATACTTGTCCCCCAAGCTATTCGCAGAAGTGTGTTGGCTCGACTTCACGACAGCCATCGTGGTATTGAAGCCACCAAACGCCGAGCCAGGCAAACGGTCTGGTGGCCAGGCATCGATTCCGATATCGCCAACACAGTACGCTCCTGCGAGCCATGCCAGATATTGCAGCCGAGCCAACAGCGTGAGCCCTACTTCACCGACGATGTGCCCCCCTCCAGACCGTTCGAGTCGGTCTCCGCAGACTTTTTCACCACCGCTGGGAAGCACTTCCTGGTGTACGCGGATCGACTCTCTGGATGGGCAACGGTGGGCCACTGTGGCACGGACTCCTCGACATCCCAAACCATCCGGCTCTTCCGCCACTTCTTCAGCACCTTCGGCGTCCCGGTACGACTCAGGACGGATGGAGGACCCCAGTTTACGGCCTATGACTTCGCTGAATTCCTGCGACGATGGGGCGTCCGCCACGACGTCTCCACCCCCTACCACCCACAGTCCAACGGGCATGCAGAATCGGCGGTCAAGGCCGTGAAACGCCTCATCATCAAGGTCGCGCCCAATGGAGAAATTCGCCACAGCGACGCGTTCCACCGGGGTCTCCTGGAGATACGGAACACGCCCAACCCCGACGGAAGAAGCCCCGCCCAGGTCCTCTTCGGACGCCCCCTTCGGTCCTGCGTCCCAGCCCACTCTAGGTCCTTTGCGCCTGAGTGGCAGGCTGCCACAGCTGAATGCGAGCAGAAGGCAGCCGCCAGAATGGAGGCGACCATCAAGCAGTACGACTCACACGCGAAGCCGCTCCCACAACTTTCCGTTGGAGCCACGGTCAGGATCCAGGATCCTACGTCACGACGATGGAGTAAGGTCGGCCACATAATGGGACAAGGACGTACCAGGGACTACCTCATCAAGACAGCGTCCGGAAGTGTCCTGTGGCGCAACCGGAAGTTCCTCCGCCCCATCCCTGAGCCAGGTGTCGCCCGTGATGGCATGAAGGAGTCTCCAACGAGCACTACCGGCAATACTCCTCGCCCCACGAATCAAACTGGCCAGCCCAATGGACCAAGACGCTCAGCGAGACTGGCCGCACGCAACAAATCGACGGCTCAATGAATACATCGATTTTGGGGGAGGGGGGGAGATGTGGCACATGTGTCTATGTCTGGGTATTTGATATTCCCGCGCGCATGGCGCGATCATGATAGACACCCATAGGCATACGACACACATACATTTATAAACACATGTCAGGATAGGAGACACTTTTCCCATGTGTAACGGAGCATAGGAACTATGTATAATAGATGACCTAGCTAGGACAATGTAGTCTAGGATGCTGTTGCATATTATATCTATTACCTTTGTCACGGTGACGCCATGACGTCACGGCATAGTTCCCGCCAACGCAGTTGGACCAGAGACACTATGGTGATTGGATCCTGTAGGACCAGTGGACGTGAACTATTACTGCTGAACTATTAGTGCTGAACCTATTCACTGTTTTATATTGATAGGGCTCCCTTTATGTATCCAAGCCTATGTATGCAGAAGTACTTATTAGATATAGAAACCTACGTATATATTTTTATACCCTAGCACTCTGGGTACTTTATGCATGCCAATACTCGGCCGTTCATGCATAACACATACAATAATACCTGATAAGTCCGGCTAAAATTGGCATTTCAAAGCATAACAGTGCCTTCAAAATAGTTTCTTATTTCACTATAAAAGTTTATATTAACTTATACTGCATTGAATAAGTCAATAGTTGATAAATTTGTCCTATATACGATATTAGGTTTCTAGTTTTGATATATTTGTCCAATATAAAATGTTAGGTTACAAAGAAAGAAATGGCCTCCGCTAGCGGAGCCAGGAATCTGGATGCGCACGTCATGTGTAAAAGTAGTCCTTGATATATGTGTATATATATATATATATATTATTTGGATTATGGAGAACATAAACACAGGTGTGTGGTGTGCGTTTGTGGGTGTATGTACATTTGTTTGTTTTCAGCATCTTACCTTATAACGCACCGAAAAATCCCCTGTCGGCGTACTCCTCTCTAATTCCTGGCAAGCCACTGCAAAACCATAAATAAGAACGATGTTCATATTTACACATTAGTTAATCATAATTATATTCACATAATAATTGTGTTTATACTCACACAATGATTATAGTCATTATTATCCTCATGTACACCCATTGACGAAGGATAACGAAATATTTAAACGTAATGACTTTGATTGTGTTAGTGATGGTGGCGACTGAGCTCAGCGTTGGATAAGACAGGTCAGGGCAGTTGCATCAGCAGCCGTCAGCAATAGGGAGGTCGGACCCAAACCACCCTTCGACGAGCCGAAGAATCTAGGAGGCCGAAGAGCTCCCGAAGAGAGTCCATTTTCTCTTTGTGATACACTGAAGAAAACTGTGAAACGCCAAGGAAGACAGGAACTATAATATTTTATATTATATATATATATATATTATATATCATATATATAGACAGGAACTATAATATTTTATATATATATATTTTATATAATATTTGTCAGAATATAACTAATTGCGTGAAGCGGTGCGAGCGAAGGCAACGTCATTTTCCAACGAGGGACCAGCTTCAACTGACAGCTATAGGACCCCCTAACCCCACTTTGAACAGCCAGGTGACGTTCACGGGCCCGCTGCGCCAACTCCCTCGAAATTCGGTCGGAAGTGGTTAGACCTTATATTCTTAGATCTTGTCGCGGACCCTCGGCTCGGCGGGACCAGTTTTCCACCTGAGAAGCCATCATGGAGCAGTGGGATCTTCCAGACACCAACAAGAAGCGGAGACACCCTGGAGAGGAGGGCACAGGAAGAGAGGCCGGATGGACATCAACTTCAAGAGCCGGGACACATACCGCGTGGAGTTCAGCAAAGTCGTAAGGAAATTCGAAAGGAACTTGGAAATGAGAAACGCAAGGAAAGATTTGCGCTTCTACGTTCTTCATACAGTGATGATGAGGAGATTCCTGAGTCACAGGGAAAACCTTAG
Organism: Oratosquilla oratoria; assembly: GCF_046742065.1. Taxonomy (NCBI): domain Eukaryota; kingdom Metazoa; phylum Arthropoda; class Malacostraca; order Stomatopoda; family Squillidae; genus Oratosquilla; species Oratosquilla oratoria. The sequence continues at coordinate 63,606,440 of NC_134778.1, read as the reverse complement.
ACAAAATCGAGAATAAGAAGTACGATATACTCGAAATAACGAGTTTCTTAAAAAAAAAAAAAAAAAAATCGACATCCATCCCGGCTGTCTCCTGTTGCTCGATTTTCAACTTCGGCGCGAGTGTCCAACGGCTCTGTAAGTATTATATACAAAATCTTTCTTGTTTTGCCTTGCAAGTTATCATTATATAATGGCAATTCTCTCTTTTTTCATATTTTCTGCTAACATTACTCCTCAGTTCCAAAACTGGTTTTCTTTGCTTCAGCGTTAAAAAGTTAATCATTCAAAATATTCAGCAGAATCTTCAAGACATCGAATGTTTTAAGGCTTATAGCCATATTTTTTCAATAAAGTAATTTCTTAGCGTCTTGACGACGCCTCTATTTCACACAGTAAAATTGTACATTCAATAAATTCTAGCAATAGTGATACATGTACAATGAACTTCTTACTATTGATAAAACTTGAAAAAAAAATATAATATATATATATATATATATATATATATATATATACGTTTACACACACTCAGAGAATCTTCTAATCTCAATAAAATCGCCTGAAATTAGCCATAACAAAATACTTAAATGTATAAAATTTGGCACAATGAAAGCTAATATCAATAAAGTTACTTGCATAAGAGGGGGGTTTCTTCAAACTGAATCAAATCATCTGTAATTAGCCAGAACAAATTTTTTAAATGATACCAAATTTGATGCAGAGGGTGTGAATGGGTTCTCTATGTATTGCTAAAATTTTAAGATTTGACAAAGTCCCCTCAGACGGAAAGAGGAAGGAAAGGGAACGAGCTTCGTTGGAATGCAGCCACGGATTAACATAGAAAAATAAAATAGAAGCAATACCATCGAATCTTAGGAACAAATCGGAAGAGAACTATCGAATTTCAACAGATTCCTTCAGCCCCCAAAGATTCTGACAGACTCCGAAAGACTTCGACAGACTCCGAGATCCTTTGGTAGACGTCGAGAGACTTCGTCAGACCACGTTTTGACAGACTCAAACAGATTCAGAATTTGACACACTGTGACAGAAAGTACTTCGACAGACGGTGTCGGATCCCAAAAGATCTTGGGAGAATTTTGACAGACTGGCAGACTCAATTAAACTCCGAAGGACTGACCAACTCTAAAGTTCTCTGAGAGGCTCTCTGGCGGACTCTAAGAGGCTCTAGCAGCAGCTTTTTCGGACAGAGTTTGGCGGACCCTGACTCTTTCTGCTAGAATCTGGCAGAATCTGATAGACAGATAGACTATCAGATTCAGCCAAAGACGGACAGGTGGTATGTATTTTACGTCACACATACACAGTGTGTGTGTGTGTGTGTGTGTGGTTCCCAAACTTTATTATTATTAATTATTTTAACCATTAAACATTGTCTATACATCTTCCACACTACATCTGTATATGGAATTACATAAAATAAGTTTGTTTATGACATTTTGCGTTGTCTGTTTAACCCTTTGGAGGAGTGGGAAATGTTATCCCTAAAAGTGCTAATCCTTGCGAGCTCACTGCAGAACAACCGGTCTATCCCCTGCGCGCAATACAACATTTGTGCACCACTACGATAGCTTTATCACCCTTAGTGAAATAAAGTTTTCTATTCTTATCCACAATGTATAAATAAGGGAGCAAGACTCCTCAACGGGTGATATACAAAAAGGTCCTCTCTACAATGAATACAAACGTTGCATGAGAAAGCCTACGCGACTGCATAGTACCTTTAGTGATGTAAACATTTAGACAGAAATATAATCTAACCTAACCTCACCTAGTCTCAACGTAACCTAACCTAACTTAGCTTAACCAAACCTAGCTTGTAGAATAAATTACTACGTGTACGTAGTACCTATGGCAGAATGAGAGGAATCTTGCTCGACTGGCAGAACAGTATATATACTCGTGTGTCTGACTGGTAAATTCAATGCATGACAATGACTGGGGAGCGCAAATTGTATGTACATACATACGTACAATACATACATACATACATACTCACACACTTACATATATATATATATATATATATATATATATATATATATATATATATGTTGAGACATTGTGACAGGTTTAAGGAAGGAGAAAGAGAAAAACACGGGTCTAGGGCCGAGTTTATTCCTGACCGGTTTCGCTTACAGCTTCTTCCGTCCTAGGTGTGGTCCGCTGCTGTTCTGAAGAAGCTGTAAGCGAAACCGGTCAGGTATATATATATATATATATATATATATATATATACATATTTATATATATATACATATATATATATACATATTTATATATATACATATATATATATATATATAAATATTTATATATTTATATATACATATATATATATATACATATTTATATATATACATATATATATATATATACATACATATATATATGTAGTATAAAGTGGAGACAGATGAGCGGAAGGTGGCAAGGGGACGCAGGATGATGCAGGAGTAAATATTCTCTTACGTTTCGACGGATGTCTTCCTCAGAGAGACTATAGACTATCAGCTTTTGTGGACATTACTGTATATACCCCCGTTCTGGCTCATCTTGCCGGCCGTCTGGGAATGGAGCCCGCTGATTGGCTAATCGTTCCCCATCCCTTGCGAGCTAGCGCAGCTAAGGTCATTCTCGCTGCGGGTCGCGCCAGGCTAACATATCCTTCTCGGTGATTGGTGACTGGGCTCGTCGTGATGTGTGCGGCTTCTATGGTTTTCCTTTATCTCTTTCCCATTCCTTGGTGGAGAACCTCGACGTTATTCCAGCTGGGGAGATGTCCGTGTGTATCTACGTGTACCACCACGATACTGTTACATTTTCGGACAACACTTCACACACACACACCTGAGCTGTTTCTGGTATTTACAAAAGTGATTGAATAACTGCATTTCAAATTGTAAGTCATTGTATGCTTCGGTCAGAACAGCAGCGGACCACACCTCCTAGGACGGAACGCGGTCTTGTTTCTCAATGTATACCGCCAGCTTCACCCAAGACTACCGCAAGGGTCAGTCCTTGCCCCCCCCCCCCCCTCTGTACAATCTATTTACGAATGACCTGACAGAACCTACTTACCCACGCAACCGAGCTCTTACTCTCTGATATGCGGACGACACTAATCACATTAGCAGACACAAAACGCTGCAAGGAGCGTTACACGTAATCCAAAACATACTGGACGGGGCACACGCGTGGAAGCAACAGTGGCACATTAAGACCAGCCTGTCGAAATGTAAACCTGCATATTTCTGCTCCAACACCAACAGAACAATCACGAACACTCCTCTTGAAATAAGCAACACAAACTTCCCAGTGAAAGACCATGGCTGTGCTGGGTAGCACAATGGATAGTGGCCTTACCTGGACCTCACCTGCAGACAGGGAGGGCTGATGCTGTGTTGGGAAGCCTAAAGCGCTTCAGAACCGCAACGCTCTCCACCAAATGTCGATTGTACCTAGTCCTATTCAGACCAATTCTGTGCGAGGAATCTTCCGAGGATGAACGCCCAGAACGAGCAGGGAATAAGGACTGGCGAGTTCGTCGGAATGCATTACTGCATGCACGCTTTACATACATAAATGCACACCACCAGTCACACACCACACCAGACCAGACACATGATTTCGTTGGTTTGTCATCAGACGTGCGTATGAAGGTTTGAAGGCATGAAATGGTAGGCCTTATTCCCTGCTCGTTCTGGGTGCTCATCCTCTGAAGATTTCTCGCTCTCGACATGTTCTTCGTCAGTTGAGTCTTGTTTGGGTATCCGAATTGGTTCTTACATATATCCTTGTACCGCACCTACACTGAAACATGAGAGGACATCCAAATCCGACAAATCATCAGTCGATATGAAATCCCCTTCGTGCTCGTGGCCATGTCCGAGAATGTAAACAGCACTACCAACGTCATCATTTACCCTAGCGGTGGAAAATGTAACTACGACATTGAAAAGATCGTCTGCTATCAGGCACTTTTAAGATCATCTTATTTGGATAAAATCAAGACTATGAAATGCTAGAAACGTGCATTTTAGTGTTCTAAATTCTAAGTTATATTTTCATGCATGAAATAACAAAAAATAAACCCAAAATGTTCTCAGTTGACCTTTAAGCACTAAAACAGTGTGCTGATATACTTTGTGCCCCAGTTATGGACATATATGCAACATCCCTGAGGAATGGTGACGTCCCGATTGACTTGAGAGAGGCCAACATATCACCTATATACAAGAAAGGAAGTAAGACAAACCCGCTCAACTACCGACCAGTGTCACTGTGCAGCATAGCATCCAAAATCATGAAAAAAAAACATCAGGGCAAATATTACATAGCACCGAGCAGCAACATAGATTTCGGAAAAAGCAGGAGCTGTCTCACAAATATGTTGTGTTATCTGGATGACTTGGTCAATGCTGTGGATTATGGGCACTGTGTGGATGTGAATTTCCTGGACTGTGGGAAAGCATTCGACAGAGTTCCCCATGAGAGATTACTAGTTAGGCTGGGGCCTTAGGAGTGGAAGGGAATGTTCTGAATTGGATTGGGAGCTTTCTTGCAGACAGGTGTCACAGGGTATGCATTGGGGAGGAATTCTCAGACTGGCTGCCAGTGCTAAGCGGAGTGCTACATGGTTCAGTCCTGGGACCGGTCCTTTTCCTGGTGTACATAAACGATTTAGTTAATAACCCTGAGTCGACAGCTAGTTTGTTTGCGGATGGCGCAAATATTTACAGAATCCTAGAAAAGTGGAGCAGTAAGTGGCTGCTGACGTTTAACACAAATAAATGCAAGATCATGCACATAGGCCGCATCAACCAGCAGACTATCAGCTGAATGGGAATAGACTAGACAAGTCAACCCAAGAAAAGAACCTTGGCATAATTGTTTCCAATGATCTCAACTCCTCAGCCCATGTAGCAGCGATAACAGCCAAGGCAAACAGTAGACTGGGCATTATCAAGAGGAATTTTAGTGTGCTCACCAAGGACATCGTGTTGCCCCTTTACTTATCTCTGGTCCGGCCCATTGTGGGCTACGGAGCCCGGTCATGGCCCCCTTACTTGGCACGAGACATCCAGACCCTAGAGAGAGTACAGAGGAGGGCAACAAAACTGGTACCGGAGATTGCACAATTGCCGCATGAGTCACGCTTCCGCTCTCTTGGAATACAGTCACTGGAGGAGAGAAGATTGAGAGGGATACGAGAGCGACCTTCAAGATCTTTACAAAGGCGGAGCATGCCGACAGGAGACCTTTTGATCCATATCTAGGTCGGATCTTACAAGGCTATGAGGATATCCCACACACATAAGAATAAAGGAGACTGCAAGAGACCATAAGGCCTACACTAGGCAGCTCCGTATCCATCACCACCTGTCGTCCCCATTCATAAAGTTGTCTAATCGTTTCTTAATACAACTGATAGTTTCAGCGCTTACTACATGGTTACTAAGTTTATTCCATTCGTCGACCACCCTATTAGTAAACCAATTCTTGCCTATTTCCATCTTAAATCTAAATTTGTCCAGTTTATACCCATTACTGCGAGTCCTGCCCTGTTGTTTTATTATGATGACCTTGTTTGCATCACCCTTGTTATAGCCTTCGATCTACTTGAACACTTCTATTAGATCTCCCCGCACTCTGCGTCTTTCCAGAGAGTGCAAGTTTAGGTGCCTAAGCCTCTCTTCGTAAGGCAAATTTACGAGTCCATATATCATTTTGGTCATTCTTCTCTGTACTGATTCTAGTGAATTGATGTCCATTCAGTAGGACGGAGACCAAAACTGTACCGCATAGTCAAGGATGGGTCTAACTATCGCTAGATAGAGTTTAATAATTACCTCTGCACTTCTATTCGTTACCGTCCTAGCAATGAAACCTAATGCTCTGTTTGCTTTATTTCTGGCGCTAATGCACTACTTCCTGGTTTTAAGGTCCAGACTCACCAGAACTCCCAAGTCCCTCTCGCACTCAGTTGAACATAACCATCTCAGGAGCTACTCCAAGGAGCTGAGCAAACCTGACCATTGGTGCACCACTTTGAAGGGGAACTGGTTTGCCCTTAGGGTTATCGACTCTTAAAATACACACCCAGAGAGTGTATTAACTGCTCCAGGCTTAATGACCCCCTTGTGGGTCGATAGCCTTAAGATAAAAAAAAAAAAAAAAAAAAAAAAAAACTTCCATCAATAGCCACATTCAAGGCTAGATACGATAGGCACATCAATCTGGGTATAGATGGCTGACATGTTATAGAGGTGGGGATCACCACAAGGAGTTAACTTCTTACTTCCCCACTATCTTTTCATAACGTCATTCATAGCGTCGTATTTCCTGTTACGTGATTGCTTGCGATGGAAACCTGTCAGAACACTTCCCTCAATATTGCAATAAACGTCCATGGTTCGTTGCAATATTTTCATGACAAAACAGCTCACATTTGTGATACAAGTAACATTTTTCATTTCATCAATACAAAATATAACCCAAAACGTATACAGCCTACAACTGAGTACAACCCGGTATAATTAGGTCATCAGTGGTCATTAGTAGTACCGGATAATCTTCCATATTTGAAGAGTGCGCCGCTACTAGCTTCACTTAACTTTTTTTATTTCAATATATACTTAATGGTCATCTAAATAATAAATTATTATATAATAAAAATAAAACAAATTTCAGCTGATCTACATCTAAAAGACAAATGAATCAGACACACTGTGATGGTATTTTTATGGGTTAACATTACGTGAACTTCAAAACGTAAACAATGCTGGTTACCGGATCCGCTCCGGGTCGACGGTGATATTAATCAGTCCAAGGGACTTTGCAGTGGCTATGATTATGGTAGTTTGATATTCAAGGAATAATGTTTTTTCTTAACATGGTAGCGTATTGGTAAAAAACGAGGAAAAGTGTGCCATCATTTCTTCCTACTTGAGGGATCTAACGACCCCAAAGCAGTGGTCATGTCTTATCCTACCCTTTTACGTAGCAGCACGACTGTGCAATTATGGTGCAACTCAAGACTTTCGGCCAATCAGTTACTTAATAGGCTGTTTACAAGAACAGGTAGCCGAAGTTGCATAAACCAGTGGATTAGAAGAGAACTCCACACAAACAACACCTCAGGCTCAGCCCAGAAAAACAGACTAGTATTCGACAGTCGAATAGACCTTTCAAAGGATGTTGTTCTTTTCAAGTACGAAAACCCAAGATATTTCAAAATGCTCAACTTCTTCGCCATTTCTCAGTTTTTCTTCTGGTTTTACCTAAGTCACTTCTCGTTTACAACCCTGCGCAATGTGCCAGCGCTGCCCAACAATGAAGAAAACAAAGATGTTCCATGGTGGAGGAAAATTAACTTTGGGCAGTACAGAAATGGCATTTCTGTTGGATGTTTCATGATAGGTATGTGCATAGACAGTGCTTGTCCAAACTGGAGCTAAAAAATTATCCCCTACCTGAAATACTATATTATTATAATCATATACTTAATCATTTCCTTACAGGAAGGATTACTGTAGCGGTCTCAAGATAAAACTGGAGCTGATACTCGAGTTCATCAGTCCTAAGATCTCTCTTTTCAGCTTTAGCTACATTTCCTTGACCTTTTCACACAACGAAAGCTGATAATGGGGAACTCTTCCCCCCCTTTCCTGCTCACTACTGCTGTAACCAAGCAATATAGTAACAGTTGTACGTTAAATACAACATAGAAACAGTTTATTCTTTTAAAAGTGCACACCAATGCAATATGGTAGTAGAAAAATATTAATTTTGTAAACTATAATACGTCTACATAATATACATTTTTCTTGGTGGAAATCAATTACAGAAAAAGTTGCTACAAGCAATACACTAACAAACAGAGCCCTGGCAACTACTTGAGACAACATCTTTATTTTGATAGAGGACAACAACAACCCTGATGACGTCTAGAATTATAGGCACCGCATTACTAAATGCAGGTTAGGTTAGAATAGACGAATTATCATACTTTAATTTCTTTGACCTGCATCTGTCAAAACAAAGTTGACATCTTCAGCAGTCACCACAACTGTTCATTAGTTTATTGCTTTTTTCTGTTATTGATTTCTGCTAAGGAAGACATATATTATATTGATGTATTATGATTTACAAAACTGATGTTCAGTTTTTAAATACTATGTCACATAGGTATGCACTTCTAAAAATTTACCCAGTTCAATTGTTCTTCCCATACCAACTACCATGTGACTATGAGTTTTCAGTCACTGATACTTATGGCATCAACTATTATTATTATATTATTATGATTATTTTTATTATTACTATCATCACCAACATTCAATATTTTATTTTTACTCACTGAGCTAATTCTGGCTAGATTAGATTTAACTGTCAAATTTACCCATACCTGGTGGTGGTGTTTTTCTTGTTCTGGCTACCAGCAGGATATTTTATTCATCTCTGAAGCACCTCATCAGCAGTGGAAAGGTTATAGCATCTGTTAACCCCTTCAAACTATATTGCATTTTTCCTTTTGTTCTGGCTGACACCAAGCTATTTTATTTATCTTTAGTACATACATATACCAACAAATTTTCCCCCTTACAAGGGAGGTAGCCAACAAACAAAGGCATAAAAACCACTCCCACCCATTTCATCCCTATCACACTCCACTCCCCTCCACCCTCTTATCTTGGCACCTCCTGGATGACGGGCCACCCCGCATCCTGTCCACTGCCCTGGGTCAGAAGCAGTGTCGCAAGACACAGCAACACTGCTTCTGACCCATTAACCCCTTTATTGTGAAGAAGTCATGCTTCATGTTAAATGTATTTGTTTACCTTCAGGTTGGGGGATCCTGGCCTTTTCAGGGATGTACACGTTGCGCTCCCTCCGGTACCTCATCCTAAAGAAAGATGGCAACCATCTTACTTTTGTCACATATTCCCCTGCAAGGCGTTTTCGCTCATTCACAGTACCACTGGAGAAGGTTTGTGATCTGTGGAGAATTACATAGAACTTCATTATTAGAGGTTTTATAGTTCTTAAGTATACATAGTAGTTCAGTATTTGTGAATTTCATTTCACCCACTCACACAACAATTTGTATATTTTTTCCATCTATATCACAACTCCAAAAACTATTCATAGTAATTTTTTTTCACAAATTAAAGGATGATGAAAAAAAAATAATTCCCACAATCTTTCTGCTACTGGCCACTAAACCAGTGTCATGGCAATTTGTATATTTTTCATCTATTTTATGACAACTCCAACAACTTTTCTAAGTTATGTTTTTCCCACAAGTTAATATTAAGGGATGAAAAAATAATTCCCACAACCTTCCTGCTACCTACCATCAAAGTGATATCATGGTTGTCCACTGTTCAAAATGAACTGTACCTGGTCATGTGGATTAGGTAGGCTAGTGGTTGTTGTTGTCGTTCCCTAGACTGTCTGTCCGAGCAGTCCCGAGGCTAGTGGTAGGTGAGGCAAGTGGTAGGTTAGGCAAGTGGTAGGTTAGGCAAGTGGTAGGTTAGGTTAGTGGTAGGTTAGGTTAGAATAGGGAAAAAAATAGTGAGTAATACTCAACAGTGGCAGGTGGCAGGAAAGTTGCATGCGTTTTTTTTCCAGCCTCCATTATTATTAATTTCTGGAAGAAAACATTACTAAGAAAAGTTAATGGAGTTGTAGTATTGATGGAAAAAATATATTAATTGCTATGTGAGCAGGTGAGATGAAACTTCACAAATTCCAGTAGTTCTTCAACTCAAGGGCAAGAGAGTTAAGATTTTCCAGTCAAATAAAGCAATGCAGTATTTGATTAGTGCAAATGAATTTTTGCAATAAAGTGACAACAGTAACATTAGTAAATGGAATACAGGTGGCCTAGTTTTGTTGACAGTACAGTGAAGATGCTTTCATACACGTTTCTTAACAAGCACAAGTCTTGAACTTTTTACAGTTTCCTACAGTACATTATGGCTTTTTACTTATTCCAGGTATCTGCCAAACAGAGTCGTCAAAGTGCGGGTGTTCTCCTGCCCCTGAAGGTGCGTGGCCACTTCATGAACTACCTCTTGGACATGAGGGGAGAGTTCACCAATGCCAGACTTTTTGACTACTCTGCAGGGCTTAAAAGGTCATGGGCAAAGTCATAGTAAAAATAAAACCTTTAATGTAAATACTCTATTTGATGTAAAGGATCAGAACAAAATAAAATATTTTAGGATCAGTCTGAGATTTTATTACTAATACCATTTATCTAAAGTTGGTGTGTTATAGGGAGTAGAAAGAAAGAGCAGTCAAACTTTAAGGCAAGTGGGGGTATATCAGTGGGTATGTTATGGTTGTCTGGTGTAAGTACTGTCACTGTTGATTTTTGTGATGAAGCTTTTATTCTGTTTTGATCCATTGTTCCAGTTTCTTCACTTAGGTTTAGGTGTTCTTTGCTGCTGTTTTGTATTTACTGTGCAGGGTTATTATTGTCACGGCATCTGCATAAGAGAATATTGGAGATTAGTTTTAATTATGGAACTGGAAGATCATGCATGAAGAAACTGAACAGTAATGGTAAAGTATTGCACCTTGAGGGACTCCATCTTATAGGCTTTTGTACCTGAGATTTGGTTATTTTGCATTACTCTGCATTGTCTTCCTGCTATTGGTTAACTATTTCTTGTTATTACGAGTCCATCAATGATCTTTTTTGACAGTATGTGTCTAAGGAAAAGGGGAATGTCTGTTTAGGAAGGATGAGAGAGGACAGAAGATGGTTGAATGGATAATGGTTGTATATGGATGATGATGTGATGCATGAGGTGGAATGGGTGGGGGGATGGGGGGTGAGGTAGTATGTGTGAGCAAAATTTGATGCAGCCAGAAGAGATTTCTCCCCGTCTTCTCCTTTTCTGCATGAGGGGACGGAGAGGGGGGATCGCCGATTTAATGAAGTGGCCTTGCTGTGGATGTGCTGTGTCTTGTGACACTGCCTCTGACCCAGGGGAGTGGACAAGATGCAGGGATGACCTGTCATCTAGGAGGTGCCAAGATAAGAGGGAGGGTGGAGGAGAGTGGAGTGTATTAGGGATGGAATGGGTGGGAATGGTTTTTATGCCGTTTTGTTTTTCCCCCTTGTAAGGGGGAAAAAGCCTTTGGTATATGTGTGTGTCCAGGGACCTTTTCAAAAGCTTTGTTTGTATCCATAGCAACCATAATGGTTCTTTCTGGTGTGGCTCTTTATTGAATCCTTCCATTTCTAGTGTGACATTTATGAGCAGTGCTGAGAGTGACTCTCCTTGAATCGAAGTTGGTTGGGGAAGATGGGTATCCTTAATTTGATACTTCCTGTCATCAGCCTTTCCATTAGTTTGGATATTACCACCTCCAAACACCAGCATAGTACCCTTAGGTTTACCTTCCTCCCCACCCCATCCATATACATCCTGAACAACCAAGGTGACATTATACTATAATCCTCTGAATTTCCTAATACTTTACTTCATGCTCGTGGCTGCCATTTCATAAAAATTATGAAGGTTAATGAAAGTCCTCTGTAACAACAAATAACCTCATGATTAAAGTCAGTGTGCAAACATAATCACACTAATTTTCTGCAATATTTCAATGCTTTGGCAAATTTCATAACCAATGTCGAGGCATTTCAATACAAAATCATCCTGAAAAGAAATTTTCTTGACCAACCTTTCTCATGACATCTGAATTCAAAACACAAAAATAATATTCACGTGGAAAAGAGAGGAGTGGAAAATTAAGACACTGGAATGAACATCATAAATGGGGAAGAAATGTGGGGAAATGATTTTTTAGTTACTGAGAAACATGTTCATAAAATTCACTAAATGTAAATCTTAATATAATGATTAAATTTCAAAGTATGCATGTTACAAATACAGAAATTACTAGACAAACAATTTTTAGATGTAATGTTAGCTTTATGTGAAAAAATGAAAAATGTTAAAATCTGATTAAACTACACAGTTTTTGTGGATGGGCCAAAAATTCATATGGCACAAATCACAACAAATCTGGGGAACATAAAGGAATGGGGGCTATCATGTTACAAACTATTCTTGTCCTTGTAGTGCTTCTTCATTAGCCCAAATTATAATTTTCCAAAGTTATACACCTAAATTTACCATACAATATTTTTGAGAACTACAGAAAATTTCTCCATACTTAAGTTAGCTATACCTTGAACAAATAAAATCACTATTTTTTATCATATGAAAAATATTCCAAATCATTTAATGTTCTGATTTATAGTAATTAGGAAATAAATTAGGAATTAATTAGGAAGTTATTAAGAATTAATATATTAGAATGAATAAATTAGGAATTAATTAGGAAATAAATATCACAGACTCGTATGCCAGTGGCACAATGCAACCCATTTCTTGGTACAATTTATTTAAGAGCCAAACTGTTACCCAAACAAATTTGATTGAATCCCATGTTTTCAAGTGAATTTCATTGTTTTTTATATTTTTTAATGAACATTTTAAAATGCAAATTGAGAAGGTCTGTCCATATACCAAGGGCTTTTTCCCCCTTAAAAGGGAGGTAATTGGGAAAAAACAAAACAAAAATCACTATACTCATTGGAAGTTAACATCATAGTTTACATTTTGGGAGTTTTTTTATTCATTTACTACCTCAATGGGTCACCCAAACACAATGGTAAGGCATCTCTTGATCAATGTCTGGTCAGGCTTAAGATTCAGTCGGGCAATTTAGTTGATCCAAAATCCATTTGGCCTTCAAGAAATCCAAAATAACATTTCCTTTCCCAAACAGCTTCATTATTTTGATTTTTGAATAAATCAAATTCTTTCACTCATCACATTCCTCGCATAATCCTTTTCCATTTTATTTTCTTTGCATGTTTTATTTTCTTTTACTCCCAATGCATCATTACTATATATTCCACAGGTGATTGATTTTGTTTACATTCCCACCACATTAACATAAAAAAATAGAGGAATAAAAAAAAAATCACAACTTTGACCAATTAGGCAAAGGCTTCTTCCCCTTCACTGCTCATGGCCTTCAGGCTGAGTACCTCTACCACTACTTTGCTTTTAGTATTATAGGTCACAAGCTCATCAATGGTGCAGTAGTTTCCAGGGTCAATCAATCCAACCTTGAAAAAATAACTTAAGTTAACAATGACATAAAATGTCTCTATCATGAATGTATTCTTTACATAAATATGTTCTAATGAAGAGGCACCAACTACAGAACTGTCACTTGAAGATGAGAGCTGCAAGTTATATACTTTAGTCTATCACATTTAGCTACAAATAGAAATACACATTAATGTCAAACTAGAAACTACAATTCAATAATGGTTAAATGAAACAAGTCTTTACACCCAATATGAAAGACTACAGGGTACTAAACCTAAGACTGAAGTACCAGAAGCGTGGTGGCAGACATGAGAATGTGAAGGGATCTAAGAATATATTACAGTGAGACCTCTCATTAACGGACGTTAATTAGCTGTGTTTGCGGTGTTTTTGCTGTGTTTTTGGTGTTTTTGTTTAGTGCGTGCAATCACTATGCCACCCAAAAACCACTCCAAATCAATGGATTATTCACATCAATGGACACCATTACCCCCATTTAGTCTGTTAATGAGAGGTAGTACTGTACATATATACATATTTCAAGGGCTTTTCCCCCTTACCTGGGAGGTTGCCAAAGTCAAAAGTCATAATTCCCCTTCCTCTCTTTCATCTTGGTTCTTCATGGATGATGGGTCCTCCCTCCATCTCGCCCATTGCCTTGGATCAGGAGCAATGCAACAAGACACAGCACATCCACAGCAAGGCTGCTTCATTTAATTGGCAACCCCCCCTCTCTGTCCTCTCATGCAGAAACATTGAAGACAGGAAGAAATCACTTTAGGCTGCATCAAAACATCATTTACATGTAACCACTCCCTAGCCCCCTCCCCCATATTACTAATAGAATATACATTAGATATGTATTATAGGCACAGCCCATGAGGATTTCTTCCAATCTTTTCTATTTTCTGCATGACTGGATGAGGAGGTGGGGGGGGGGGGGGTCACCATGTAAGTGAAATGGTCTTGCTTTGGATGTGCTGTGTCTTCCTGCTTTGCTTCTGATACAGGAAATGGTTGGGAGACAAAGATGACCCTTGATCCATGAAGAGCTAAGATGATATGGAAACAAGGGTGGTGGATGGTAGTGAATGCATACCTCTGACTTGGCTACTTCCTTTATGACGGGGGAAGAATCATCTTGGTACATAGATAGAGAGATAGATTATATGATTAAAGAAGGTATAGAAAGACATTGGTGCTTCACAAGAATTATATTCTGGTCAGAGTTGACATCATGTGTGTCTCCTCCAACCATTCTGTCAGCAATTGCCATTTTAAATAATAATATTCAGACTCATTAAATATATCAGCCAAAGGTGAAAACTAGTGAAGAGAAGACAGACAAAGGAAATACTCATTATGCTGGTATGAAATTTTGGTACAAGTTGGGCAAATATAGAGGAGGTGGATTTACCTAGGTGCATTTACCCAGTAAATAGATTTTATGTTGTTGTCTGGATAGAGTGTGTCTTGGGGAGTGTGAAAATAAAGTGTTCTATGTCTTTTGTATAGTAACTGCATCTGAAGCAACTGGAGTCTCTTGCCAGATCAGTTCTACACTGGTACTCTTGCAATGTGGGGCAGTAACCTAAATGTACATCTGCCATTGTAGTTCATAGTTGTCTTGCAATTTATTTCTCAGTTGGATTGATTTTTGTGTGATTTACTGAAGTATAGAATTTGGAGGTTTAATGTGGAGTGTGTTGTAGCATGCTGGAGGTGGGTTTTTGTAGATGTTTGAGTAGAATTCTTCCTTTTTTCATTTTGTTTAGTGGGCTGTGTCTAGGTGACATGGTGTGAAGGGGGAGATAGAATGTAGATTGAGAGAAGCAAGTAAAAGCCTTGGGGGATTAAAAAGTGTAATGAAAAATAGACATTTGGGAATGGATGCTAAGAGGAGATTGTATGAAGGAGTGATTGTGCCGACAGCACTATATGGAGCAGAAACATGGAACATATGAGAAGAAGAGAGGAGTTTGAACATGTTTGAGATGAGGTGCCTAAGAAGTATGACAGGGGTTACTAGGTTGGATTGTGAAAAACGAGGAGGTGATGAGGAGAGCAGGATGGAAAAGGAGATAGGAGATAAGGTTGATGAAAGAGTACTGGAATGGTATGGACACATGAAAAGTATGAGTGAAGAAAGATTAGTAAAACAAGTGTGGACAGCAGAGGTGGACAGAATGAATAAACATGAGGGGGTAACCTAGGATGAGATGGAAGGATGGGGTACAAGGTGCATTGAGCAAGAGGGGGATGTCTGTTAAGGAAGGGAGAAGACAGAAGATAGGGGTGAGTGGAGAATGCTTGTGTATGGATGATGGTGTGATGCATGGAAGGGAGTGGGTGGGGGAGGGGAGTGGAGTTAGGAGTCGTTAAATGCAAATGATATTTTGATGCAGCCTGAAAGGATTTCTCCCCATCTTCAATGTTTCTGCATGAGAGAATGGAAAAGGGGGGTCACTGATTAAGTGAAGCGGCCTTGCTGTGTCCTGCTGCATTGCTTCTGACCCATGGCGATGGGCAACATGCAGGGATGACCCGTTATCCAGGAGTTTTACTGAAGCCAGATTTAATTCTTAACGTTTATTTTGCATTGGTTGCAGGATATCTTTTGTTTTTTTAAATGATGTGTTGTGGATGCATAGCTTAGTGTAGTTATTACGAGTTGTTTGTATACAGTGGTAGGTATTTCTACTGTCCAAATCCTACATTCACTCATGTACTTAATATGCTAAGAGCAATTACCTAATTGTAATGTACAGGAAAACAGTTATGTTTATGGGGTCATGTCTATCTGTTTCTATCAATCAAACTTTGCCTTATTTTTGTTTACTGATTCTGATTGGACTATTATATTTTCTTTTAGGTTACTCCACAAATCAACCCTTTGGCTGGTTAAATCACAAAAATGTGATTCAAAACAGATTCCCCTTGATCTGGTAAATCACAAAAATGTCACACACTCAAATAAAAATTCCCACATGTGTACATGTTCACTGAACCATCCACTTGGTGATAATATTCCTCCAGACGTCCTCCATTACCACAGAAACTCGAAAAACATAGTGGGCGACATGGGCAGTGTCACACCTCATTTGGCTCGTGCTGTTATTACAATATTAGCTAAGTTATATATACAGTGGGTAAGATGCAGGGATGACCAGTCATCCAGGAGGAGCCAAGAAAAAAGAGAGTGAGGGGGGCGAATGGGAGTGTAGTATGTGGGGATGGAATGGGTGGGGGTGGATTTTATGCCTTTGACTTTGGCTACCTCCATTGTGATATGATGATATGGTTTAACGTCATAAACTCCCCCCTATCGGAAGGCTAGGACGGTGCCCCTCACAGAGGGCTTTGTAGCGTGGAATTTAATAACCCATGCCCTTGGTTCACTTTGCTGGTGGCAGGATTTGAACTGCCATCCCCTCGACCTTCGCCGCAAGTAATGATGCCCTAACCCGCTCAGCCAGCAAGCTTCCGAGCTCCATTGTAAGGGGGAAAAAGCCTTTGGTATATGTATGCTACAGCTATGATAGAATGTCGGTATCTTTAGAAGAAAATACCCATAATATGTTATTGAAATGTGGTGAAATAATAAGATAACATGTAATATGAGTATGAACACCATAGACATTACAGGAATTTCTCATGTCAGCCATGTTTACGCACTTATGAATACAGCATATAAACATAATGTGGAGGCTTTGGAGTGAAAATAGAAATACATTATGTTGTGATGCATGAAATTACTTACCTGCATGAAAATTAGAGCCTTATATGCAAAATTCACTACCTAAGGACATTACATTTGATGGACATTTGACAATTTTGTTTTTTGGGAGGAAAATAGGCATCACAGGAAAATAATTATCTGGCCTAATTAAGTGCTCAATGGGTTAATGCATTTGATAGTAAATAGTCACTATGGTCATCTGTGGATGCTTTCATGTTATGGACTGGGTGTTCTCCAACTCCAGGTTATGTTAATAAGCATTGTTACAAAGACAATAGGGTTTCCTTGGACTATAACGAGAGAATACGGGGCTCTGCTGTTGTCTATTTATTGCCCGAGGTACAATAATGACCAGGCCATCTGCATCCGTGATGACAACCTGGATAATCTTTTGAATTTGAGGCAACGAATTACTAAATATCGGTTATGTTATGTAAGTTAATTAAGTTAGGTAGGTTAGAATAGACGAATTTATCATCCTTTCATTTCTTTGACCTTGGCATCTATCAAAAACATGGCGTATCATTCAACCATTGCAACTTCATTCATTAGCAAATAGGTTTTAACAACTTTTCTGTTATTGATTTTTTTTATTTCCACCAAGAAAATTGCATATTACGTTGATATGTTATGATTTACAAAATCAATAATTTACTATTGCAATATTGCGTAGTTGTGCACAATTGAACATTTACCGAGGTTAAGTTCTCATTCCTACCTGCTTATGATCTTCAGTGCCAAAACATGGGGGAGTAGTGATACACCTGCATGATGATTTAGCTGCAAGTGCTAAATACATACTCAGACAGCTCAAGTGAAATGATACAAGTAAAAGTGCCCAAAAGTAAAATGATACTGGGAGATTTTAATTATAGAAACATTGACTGGGAAACTTTAACAGGAGATCAGGAAACAAAGAAATTCCTAGATGTGGTGCAGGATAATTTCCTAAAACAAGTGATTACTGATCCTACGAGAGTAGTAAATACTCTGGACTTAGTTTTAACTAATAATGAGCACCTAATGAGTAACGTAAAAGTGGGAGATAGTCTAGGCTCTAGCAATAATCAAGAAATAAGATTTAATATTATTTGGGAAAAATAAAAAATACGAATAACGTCCAAGTCCCAGACTTCAGGAGAGCAAACTTTGACAATATAAAAACCTATTGTCATGTGGACGTTTGGGACACTGTCGAGTCTCGGTGCATGACTGAGGGTCAGGTCATGACTAGAGATCGGGTCACAGAGGGTAATATGCATACCTTGGGTCAGGTCATTTGGGAGCGAGGGCTCAACAGACAGGTCAGCGATTTGGATGAAATGTATAGCAATCTAACTGATTTAATTATTAATGCACAAAATACATTTATCCCACTGAAGTCAATATGAAAAAATAGTAATACTCCCAAATGGATGACGGACAGATTGAAACATGAGATCGGAATGAAAAGAGGACTTTACGTGAACATAAAAAAACGGGGAAACACACCTTAGATCAAGATATAACGAAATGGCAAAGCTGGTTAAAAAGAATACACGTACAGCGAAACGTAATTATGAAATTAAGGTTGCTAGTCAAGCAAGATCCAACCCAAAGGGTTTCTTTCATCTCTATAGAACAAAAAATAAAGAAAGAATAGGACCAATTAAAAACGATGAAAATGTCATGATAGAATTGGAGGAAAAATGAGTGAGGAGTTTAACAATTATTTTCTATCGGTGTTTACTAATGAGAGGTTAGATAAAGTACCTGACTGCGATCCGATGAAGAAAGTAGTCTATCTAATATCAGCATTAGTAAAGTAGAAGTAGTCAAGCAGATTGAAAGACTTAAAGCTACAAAATCCCTGGGTCCAGACGAAATTTTTCCGAGAATGCTAAAGGAGTGTAAATTTGAAATCTGCGACCAGTTAACTGAAATATTTAATAAATCAGTAGACACTGGTTTTGTGCCTACTGCTTGGAGGCAAGCAAACGTTGTTCCTGTTTTTAAGAAGGGAGATAGATCGTCTATTTGCAACTACAGGTCAATCAGTTTGGCATCGGTTATAGGAAAAATGCTTGAATCAATAATAGTAATTAGACTCAGAGAACATATCGAAAGACATAATCTAATTCGTGATTCACAGCATGGTTTCTCCAAGGGTAAGTCGTGTGTGACTAATCTTCTATCCTTTTACACTAAAGTATATAAGGCGTCAGATAACAATGATAATTACGATATTATTTACCTTGACTTTAGCAAAATGTTCGATAAGGTGCCACACCAGATACTAAATAAAATCAAAGCCCATGGCATAGGAGGAAAATTGTTAAAATGGATTAGAGCTTGGATTAATAACAGAAAACAGCGGGTCACCATAAATGGAGTAAAATCTAGGTGGGGCAATGTTACTAGAGGGGTCCCCCAGGGCTCGGTTTTGGGTCCCTTGTTGTTCATTATGTACATAAACGACTTAGACGACGGGATAAATAGTGATGTTAGTAAGTTTGCGGACGACACTAAAATAGGACGCCTAATTAGGTCAGGAGACGACGCAGAGATTCTGCAGGATGATCTTAATAAATTGTTCACATGGTCGATGAAATGGCAAATGAACTTCAATATCTCTAAGTGTAGCGTGTTAAACGTAGGGCTACACAACCCCGAAAATAGATACAGCTTAGATAACACGCTTTTAGAGAAAACTGAGTGCGAGAGAGACTTGGGAGTTCTAGTGAGTCCGGACCTTAAAACCAGGAAACAGTGCATTAGCGCCAGGAATAAAGCTAACAAAGCATTAGGTTTCATTGCTAGGACGGTAACGAATAGAAGTGCAGAGGTAATTATTAAACTCTATCTAGCAATAGTTAGACTTATCTTTGACTATGCGGTACAGTTTTGGTCTCCGTCATACAGAATGGACATCAATTCACTAGAATCAGTACAGAGAAGAATGACCAAAACGATACATGGACTCAGAAATTTGCCTTACGAAGAGAGGCTTAGGCACCTTAACTTACACTCTCTGGAAAGATGCAGAGTGCGGGGTGATCTAATAGAGGTGTTCAAGTGGATCAAAGGCTTTAACAAGGGTGATGCAAACAAGGTCATCATATTAAAACAACAGGGCAGGACTCGTAGTAATGGTTATAAACTGGACAAATTTAGATTTAAAAAGGAAATAAGCAAGAATTGGTTTACTAATAGGGTGGTCGACGAATGGAATAAACTTAGTAACCATGTAGTAATCGCTGAAACTATCAGTTGTTTTAAGAAACGATTAGACAACTTTATGGATGGGGATGACAGATGGTGATGGATACGGAGCTGCTTAGTGTAGGCCTTATGGTCTCTTGCAGTCTCCTTCATTCTTATGTTCTTATGTTATTAGTTTATAGACCACCCAACTCCGAAATGAATAAATTCACCAACATTCTGAATAAAATTAGAGAGAGGATAGAAGAAAATGAAAATGAATTCTTAGTGCAAGGGGACCTGAATCTACCAGGGATTAGCTGACATTCTAGGAATGCACAAGTTGGTACACTCAGTGACCAAATGCAAGCTCGTGAACTGGTAAGGCTCGCAGACGACCACCATCTAGAGCAAATCGTCACAGAACCTACAAGTCTGACCAATACTTTAGACATTGTATTTACAAATCACAGTGATAAGATATACACAGTAAAAGTGACCAAAACCATCATGTCTGACCACAACCTGGTGGAAGTACATACACACATAGCAGAGATAACTCAAGGGAAGGATGTGAACAATAATACCAATAAAGTGAAGAACATCCTTAGCAGCCTGAACTTCCATAGCGACAAGATTGACTGGAACTCCCTGAGTGATGACCTACAAAAGATGGACTGGAGGAAAATTAGTGAAAACAAAACCTCAGAAGACATGCTAAATATAGCCTACTAATGAGGGCTTGGGAGGTGTCCTGTATAAAATTTATTCCAGCTAAGCGTAGAAAAGGGGACAGAAACTTGATACCTAGGGACAGAAAAATCTTAATGAGGAGGTGTTGTAAGCTGACTAAAAGACTCGTGTACAAATGTACGAACACTGTAAAAAATTAGCATATGGGTGTATTATTTGAACTATTTTCTCTTTGATCAAATTACCTGAAAATCACACATTTTAAAGAAAATAGTTCAAATAATGCAACCATATGCTAATTTTTTACAGTATTCGTAGCTGTGGTCGGTCACTTTGCAGGGGATAAAACATAATTTCTCTTTGATCAAATTACATGAAAACACATTTTAATGAAAATAGTTCAAATAATTCAACTATATGCAATCTATTACACTAATAACATAATAGTAAGAAACTTAATAGAGTGTAGTTTGATCCATACCACCAGTGATCATAGATGGCGGGCTGGACGGTATTCGTAGCTGTGGTCGGTAATTTTGCAGAAGCTAAAAACATAACTTCTCTCTGATCAAATTACATGAAAATCACACATTTTAAAGGAAATAGGTCAAATAATGAAACCATATGCTAATTTTTTATATAAGATTGTGCACTCGAGCAAAACCCGTCCTTGATCGGTAATTAGTGAGACGGACGATATTCGTAGCTGTGGTCGGCAATTTGCAGAGGATAAAAACGTAACTTCTCTTTGATCAAATTACATGAAAATCACACATTTAAAAGAAAATAAGTCATATAATGCAACTATATGCTAATTTTTTGTATAAAATTGTGCATTTGAGCAAAAACCGTCCTTGGTCAGTTTTGAACGGTAACTAGTGAGACCGCAAATTTAAGTCACTGGAAAACCAATGCCCAAATCATCCAGATGATAAGTCTAAATTCTTTAATTGCCATACACGAATGTCTGCAATATGTAAGTTTACCTCAATGGGTCGATAAATTATAGTATATATTCTTAAGGCCCAAATCCTCCAGAGGAATTGTATGGTAGCAGTTTTAGTCCGAAATCATTACTGAACTCGTCTACTTAAAACTAGGGTAAGACGGGGTACCAAATTACACGGGGCACGTTGTTACAGGGCTATGTGAGAGAATTCCGACACTGTTCCGATTCGAATGTTCATGTCTGCGCATTCGCAGTATTCTATTGTTGCCATTTCCGCCGCAAAGTGTGCAGTTCACGGAATACCCTAACAACTACGGACGCAGTTCCCTTTCAGCCCACGGTGAGAAAAAAAAATGTTCGTCGTCGACAATTTCAATGAATTCGTTCTACTAAAAGCTGACTTTCAGCTCGCTTACAGTGAAAAGAGTAAGCCTTTCTTTAACAGCGTGTGTAAAGTCTAGCATCGTAGAATAAAGCATGTGTCGTACATGGGACTGATTTTAGAAGAGGAGGTGCCTGGGCAAGTTGTTACACTAGAGCCGGGACAAATTGTTACAGTGTAACAACTTACCCCGGATAGTTTGGTAATAACATGTATGGCGTTTTTATTGTGTGTTCATCAATTTTTATTGTTGAAGTTCTTGTCGCTTTCAAATCTCTTTCTAATTTAAATTGTACTGGCCTAGCAAATGACCATTTATGATGTGCCAGCCATTGTGGGAACTGCCCTGCCAAAAGCCATGATTCAAGCCAACACCATCGAGTCATTCAGATGTACTGGAATCTGGCCTGTCAACAGAGACATTTTCTCAGAGGCACACTTTGCTGGTTCACTTGTCACTGCCGACAAAGGATGAGCCAGTTGCCAGCACATCATCGTTCCCAACCCCTGCCCACATCCAACCTGCCAGTACAACCTCAGACCCCATGCCCTCATCCATCCCCACAACTTCATCAACCAAACCCACCAGTACTTCATCCAATGCCAGGCCAGTGCAGATTAACAGCAGCTCATCTTGTCCTGTCCCCCCACCGACACTTCCTGCTGTTCCTTCAACCTTACCTTGTACCTCCTCCCAGTCAGATGGCATAGAGCATGCATCATCATGCTCTGCTCAGTTCGACCCTCACGCTGTCATGACCATCCCCCATGCCGAGCGGAAAGACACAGCCTCCAAAAACGACCGCCGAAAGAGGAAGAGTGAGATTTTGACGGACTCTCCGGTCAAGAATTTGCTGACTCCCAGGAAATTCTACAAAACCTCTACCTCCACTGCAAAAGGGAAAGGCAAAGGCAAAGGCAAAGTCAGCAACAAGAAGGGTGGGCCTCAAAAAGGCAAAACATCGAAGATCGTACAGTCTTCCTCTGAGTCTTGGTCAGATTTAGAGGACTCCTCCTGCACCATTTGCATGGAAGCATATGGGAACAGTCGTCCGGGGGAGGGTTGGATTGCCTGTTCATCATGCGGACATTGGGCTCATGAAGAATGCACAAACATTGGTGCAAGAAATTTTGTGTTTGTCTGCCACAATTGCAATTCTGATTAAATCTGTGCTTTCGTATCGACACACCCCATTTTGTAACATTTTGCCCCGGTACTCGTAACAACTTACCCCACTACCGGGGCAAAAAGTTACAAAATGGATGTTAACTGTAATCAAGTATTTTAGAACAATGGAGGTATGACCAGTAAAACTTGCCCTCTCTTATGATGAGCAACATATTCCATGGCATGCTTGTCAAATTTTATTAATAAAGCATTTTTTTGCAGATATATTCTGAATTTCTTTAAAATTGTAACTTTGTACCCCGTCTTAGCATATTTATACTACTATGACCTCGTTGCGATAGAATTTAAGAATATTATTACTTGTATTTCCGAGCACTGTCAGTGGCTATACTTGGAGAATGTCTTCTGAAAAAATGACGAAGCCATCTTCTCACGCGGAAAAGTGACATGGCATTTAAGAAACTAAAATAAACCCCTTTCTTCTTAGCTTTACAGTCCTGCCACGTTGGTCGTATAACACTGGTAATCATAAAGTTGCATAGATGTCACGATTCCACATTTTCTTTCTTGACAGTGATCGACAGAGAATGAAAATTATAGGAGTAACTACATAATTTTGTAAACTCATCAATATTTTTTATATGCAATGAGAATATGTATCATTGTCATAATTTCTACGTACAGCATATGAAAAAATTGAAAGTAATATTGGATTTCAACTGCAACAATGCACAACACATTCCAGGTACTGGGAAATGACAAGCTAGCGATTCAGAATTTATTTTAGGGTATGTTAACCCCTACGTAAGTTAGTTAGTTAGAGGGCAGGATAGATAAGATGGGGGAGGGGGAGGGAGGGGGGATTTGGGGTTTAGTGGAAGGAAAGAATGAAATGGAAGGAAGTAAGAGTTATAATAGATGTGGGCCAGACCCACTTGCTCGGTTAGTTTATAGTCTTTTGGACTTTTTTTTTTTTTACTACGTAAGTTGTCTGTGTAAGTTGTCTGTGACTGTGTAACATACTATTTATTTAGTGTAGAAAATCAGTCTATTGAAGACCACAATGGAAATAGCTTACATTCTTTTTTGTGTTATCCTCGGCAATTGTAATTGTTATTTCGAACTACGTGTTCTTTTTATTATCTGCACTTCATGTATGATTCAATGCCAAATAAAGTACTACTACTACTACTACTAATTATTTTCTTGTCTCCATACCTTAAATTTTAAAGTGGGAACTCAAAACAAACGACTCGCTCTAAGACTTACCTAGCGTGGGTTCCAAGGGTGTTATGGGTGAATTTCATTGCTGATCATATTCTGTAATACGCACTCTAACTGTAGGAATCCACTGGTCAATATTTTTCATAACAAACAAAATCAAAATTCTTCATTTCAACAAATATTGCTCCAAACCTCACCCCAACCCGGCACAGATGTAGAGTACATTTCACACAATCAGATTTCCTGGTCACACACGTTTCAGAGTACATATTTCATAAGGATATTTGTTTATTTGATATGCATATAGATGCCGTATCCATATATGAAATATGATACTGGTTTAAAAAAAAGTAATGCACACATTTTCACTCTTGATATAATGCCCATGGCTTACAACACACTTGGTTAACTAACACAGTAATTTCGGGGCTTTGGTCACCGTGAGAATGGACGGAAACACTCAACATGCCAACTCACTCGAAAAAGTAGTTACCAAATAGTCAATTTTGGTAAATAAATTACACACTAACTCCTAGCAGCGCACCAACGTTCACCACCACCATGGTCTTGGATCACGTGTTGGACTCGTGATCGATAGCTATTAACCCTCCCGAAAGAAACCTCAGAGCTTATATATGACCGATCTATGGGTAATGCTGTGACCTTACACGCACACACCCACAACTCCCCGCAAACGAGAATTGGAGTAACGAGTCGCAACGCAGCGATACTGAAATTATTTCAGCCCTGTGCCGGATTCGAACCCGGACTGCTGTACTGGCGGCCACGAACGCTACCACTGCGCCATCGAGTGTATGTGTTTATGTGTATATATATATATATATATATATATATATATATTATATATATATATATATATCATAAAGAAAGAAAAAATGCTCAAGACACGTAGGAAATTACAATTTTGTGTGGAATCACAAATACTGTTGCATTTTATTCGACGACTACCCATGATCTATAAAAGACGGTACCTGACCAAAGAGGCAAGAATAATAACTGAGACGGTAAATGTGATTTAGGGGAAAGAGGAGGGTGAGGATGAGGGGGAGAGGAGAAGGAGGAGGAAGAGGAGAAGAAGGAGGATTGAGGAGAGAGGGAGGGATGGAGGGAGGGAGAGAGGGAGGAGGAGAAAGAGAAGGGAAGTGGGAGAAGAGTGGGAGAGAAGGAGGAAGTGGAGGGCTGAGGTGGGAGAGAAATGGGTAAAAGGAGGTGGAGGAAGATGGGAAGAAGAAGAGAGAGTAACATCGAGGAGGGAGCACGCTCGAGTAATGACGTCATTATTTTGAAAGTGGGCTCTTCTAGTATTCCGTGAGACGGATTTTTTTTTCTTTGAGTGAAAGGTATCGCTCTCACGGGCTGTTTGAGCCCGTGTGGCATATATATACATAAATATATACATATATAAATATATACATATACATATATATACATATACATATATACATATATATATACTAGAATAAATAGGCAGTAAGTTCTCTTTTAAACATGTTTGGTTAAAGACCAGTGCAAATTCAGTATCAACTAACTTCTTAGTAGTTTTCTCTATCTTCCGAATAGACTTCTTGTAATCAGAAGGGAGGTCAAAAACGAGGCTGCCGAGATCCATATTGAATTATTAAGAAAATACTATACAATAATACATAATGCGAGCTTTCGGTTGATGCTTTCAACCATCTTCAGGCGAGAAAAGAATCTAATACATAAAAAGAATGCTAACAATTTAAATACAGAAATTTGGTGTATACAAGGTATTGGGAGAGGTCACAGTTGCTGCCTAGGTTGGCGCACAATGGTGTATACATGGTACTGGGAGAGGTCACAGTTGGTACCTAGGCTGGCGCACAATGGAGCTACGTGTGGTGGGTCTGTTGTTGATTGGTGAGATTATGTCCGGTGGGATTATGTTCAGTGGGATTATGTCGGCTGCGCTAGGAGGATGTCTGCTGGAACTCCGTAGGAAGGGTCTGTTGTTGGTTGGTGATATTATGTCCGGTGAGATTATGTTCGGTGAGATTATGTCGGCTGCGCTGGGAGGATGTCTGCTGGAACTCCCTAGGGAGGATCTGCTGTTTCTGGGAGTTGTGATGCTCAGAGGATGTCTTTGAACAGTCGAGTTCTTATGCAATAGGAGGGCACCGAGTGTGTCAGTCTGTATATTGATGAGTGGAGTCTGTTGTGAAATGTATACTTTCTCAAAAATGTGTAGTTTTCTGTGATTGCTGCAGTGTCTAAGTATTTTCGTGTTATCCACCAAATGTGGCCTTGTGAGGGTTTTGTTGTGAGTTTGTTTCATGTGTTTTTGTATGCTGCCCTCACGAGCATGCATTGTAAGTCTCCTGCTCAACGAAGTCGTAGTGACACCAATGTAAGATTACATTATATATATATATATATACATGTACATCATATATATATATATACATGTATCCATATATATACATACATATATATGCACATGTATACATATGCACATGTATCCATATATATATACAAATATATATATAAATATATATATATATATATATATATATATATATAGATAGATAGAAATGGATATATAGATATAAAACTTATGACAAATTAGTTTTGTTTATCATTTCTGTTGCCAAGTGATTTTATTCAGCTGAGGGAAACTCCCTATCAACGTCAAAATTAATTAACGATAATTAATCTTATTAGAATATATATTTATTCGAAACCAAAAGATTCCTTAAAGTCGTGTAGAATCTATTTATCTTTTTTCGAATTATTTATATATCTAATTTTTTGAAGATTTTTTTCGAAATTCTTTTAATATATTTTTTTTTCTCAAGATTTTCCACGATATATTTTCGGGATTCGTTTAACCGGATTTTCATCGTCGGACATGCAGCAGGACACTAGTCTGAAATTTCAGCATTTAAGCCAAGGATTTTCTTTGATTTGAGCAATTGTTGCTCTTTCCTCTGGAATGGGCTTCAGCA
>NC_134778.1:63563988-63566488 GCF_046742065.1 Oratosquilla oratoria | reverse complement strand
GGACCACATTGCTTTAGCACCTTGCACAGTGTTAACTCATTTATGAACAGCTGTAGTGACCTCATTCCCGACGAGACTGTTGATCTCTCTCAGTTAGATGAAGATGATCCCCTTATCTGCCCCATAGTTTTGGAGGAGGTAAAGGGGGTTATCTCGGCACTAAAACTAAAATCCCCTGGCCCTTCAGGCATCGATGCACACATACTCAAACGTATGCCAGACAACATAATCTCACACATGACGACACTATATAACAGCTCACTAGCCTCTGGGTACTTCCCACAACTATTCAAGGCCTCCCATACCATCCTCATTCCTAAACCCCAGAAACCCGCCTCCGCCCCCCTTTCATATCGGCCCATCTCCCTTCTGGAGTACTTTGGAAAGGTGTTCGAGCACGTCTTAAGCCGCCGCCTGACCGTGTACCTAGAGACGGAGAATGTGCTGAGGGACTGCCAGTTTGGTTTTCGGCCGGGGCGCGGTGCAGAAGACGTAATATCCATAATCACTCAATGGGTTCAAAGACCGCCAGACGGTCGCCCTGGTAAGGCCATTTTGGTTTGTAAGGATGTGGAGAAGGCATTCGATACTGTCTGGCACGAAGGCCTGAAGTACAAATTGTACCACAACTTCGACTTTGCCCTGCCGTTCACAAGGTTGCTCTGCAACTACCTGGACGACAGGTCAATTAGAATAAAGTGGCGGGGCTGTCTGTCCCAACCTTTTGTGCCGAAGGCTGGAGTGCCGCAAGGGTCAGTCCTTGCCCCCACTCTGTACAATCTATATACGAATGACCTGCCAGAGCCGGCTTATCCTCGCAACCAGGCTCTAACTCTCTCGTATGCGGACGACACTAACCACATAAGCAGACACAAAACGCTGCAGGGAGCGTTACACGTAATGCAAAACATCCTAGACGGTGCACACGCGTGGGAGCAACAGTGGCGCATTAAGACCAACGCGTCGAAATGCAATGCTGTACACTTCCGCTGCAAACGAACCAACAGAACAATCACAAACACTCCTCTTAAAATAAACAACACAAACATCCCAGCGAAGGACCATACCCGTGTGCTGGGTAGCACACTTGATAGTGGCCTTACCTGGACCCCACACTTCCGCAAGCAGGGAGCGAAGGCTAGGGCTGTGCTGGGTAGGCTCAGACGCTTCAAAACTGCAACACTGAGAACCAAACGTCGATTGTACCTAGCCCTCGTCAGACCGATTCTGTGCCAGTCCCCGGGACTAAGCCAGCTGACATGTGCCACCAATAACTACGAGCATCAGAAGGTTCAGAATGCCGCTGTCCAGTTCATCACGGGCTCGCGATGGAGCGACTTCAGAACCACTGAGTCTCTACACCAAATTTCCAACATCCGTCCACTCAACCAACACAAACACAAACTTCACTCAAGACACCTAGAAAAACTGCACGCCAAACACAAACATCTGATACAACATATTACACCTAGACCACACCGTACAGACTATCTGTCAGCTGCGCCCGTCCCACGTGCGGTGTACACGATAAAACGTGTATAACCGCACCAACAAGTAACACACCCCTTCACCAGCTTGACTGGTGATAATGTAATAATAATAATGGTAATGGTAGTAATAATGATAATAATAATAATAATAATATCGTTACTCAAACCTGACCTGGGGTAAAACGGGAATCCTCATGCCTTACCTGGGGCTAATCAGGAACGCCCTCTAAACGCGGGAAGTGAAATCTACTCACTAACCGTAAATTACACACACACACCTCTCACGAACATAGCCGCATCCCACGCACAAACATATACACTTCCTTTTTCTTCGACTAAAATTCGCTTCCTTTCTCACTTTCTCTTATACTACATCTTCTCATTTCAGTTTACCTCCCACTAAAGATTTTTCCGTTTTTCCCCCTTTCTCTACTACTACGCCTCCTACCATTTTCTCAACTTTCGTTGGTGATCCTAACCCCGTTGGTAACCCCGTTGGTAATCCCAACCTCCTAACCTCCGGCGTCGGGCGCTTCCCTCCAAGCTCCTGGTCAAGTCCTCCTACGCCATGACAACAATCTAGCCCCTAATTGCTCGCGATTCGCCCGGTGGCAATAGCCCTCTTTTATACACTACTATCTTTTCATTTTCTAACAGACGTTCTTCCCCTCCCACAAAACCCGATCCCGCGCAAGCGAGGTGGTCTTTTCTTGAATTCCAGAATTCCAGAACCTTACGGCCGCCTGCCGTTGAGGGCGGACCCCCCCCCCCTCTCCTCCCAGTTCCACGGAGGGAGGGCGCCGGGACAAAAGGAGACCACGAGGGACCAGGAGACACACTACTACGGCCGCCTGCCGTTGAAGGCGGACCCCCCCCCTCCCCTCCCAGTTCCACGGAGGGAGAGCACCGGGAACAAGGAGACCACGAGGAGCAGGATACAAGGAGGAGTGGTGTAAGACACAAGGAGGAGACGCGCGCCCGTCCTTAGGACACTAATGGGGACCCGTCCG
>NC_134778.1:63551488-63558988 GCF_046742065.1 Oratosquilla oratoria | reverse complement strand
AATGGGGCAGACCGGAGGTCCTGCAGTGGAGGACCAAGGCTGAAAACACTGACATGTTCTTCAAATGTTGGTCCCCTATACGACGCATGGGTTCTCAGTTGAATAAAATCGCCTGGCGGCTGACAAAAATACATATGAAACAACTCACTAATCAAATTACGCCCCTCACTCAAGAAAATAAAATTAAAACAATTATTATAATTATGGGAAAGGTGGAGGGGGAAACACGGGTTTTTATCTGAATATCAAGTTTATTCCTGACCGGTTTCGCTTACAATAGCTCCTTCAGAAGAAGCTATTGTAAGCGAAACTGGTCAGGAATAAACTCGATATTCAGATAAAGACCCGTGTTTTCCCCTCCACCTTTCCCATAATTTGTCCCAATGTCTCTACAATCATTATAATGTTAAAGTGTTGGAGCACTTCATAATATACTTCTACTAATATCTATTTGCAAAGAAAATGCTTAAAGTATCACAATGTAAACATCCCTCATTTAGTACCAAAATAAATCAGAAAACTGTGGGTAAAATGATATACGTAAAAATCATCTTGCAATTCAACCAATTTCAGTCCTTTTCGCGGCTACTCGAATGCACATTCTAGATCTAATTTTGACTAACGCTAAACTATCTCAACTCGGTGAGCAGCTTGTTGCTGATTAATTGTGTACCATTGAGTAGCTGATTAATATACAGGTATACACAGATACCGCTTTGTTCATAAGTAAATGCTATTTAGGGAATGTTATTTGTATTGCGTGTTTTGGACAAATGTAACTAACATTAATTTTTGACAGTGTACAGATTTGAAAAGAAGGACAACTTGAATGAAAAACATGACCCGCATTTAAATTGGTAAGCATACCATGGTGAGCATCAAGCCAAACACAAATATAAAGTCGGGAAAATAAGTTCTCACGCTTGATTGCATATAACAATCGTAAATGAATTAAGTATTAAAGGAGGTTTTACATAACAAGTTGATAGATAGACTATGTGACAAAAAGAAAATAAGAGGAGGAACAAAGGTTTTTGGTGGGGAAGTGGGAAAAATCACTGCAGATTCAATATGACTCAGAAGATCCAAAATTTCTTTCTCTCTCAGAAATATTGTTGAATTTCTTCTACATTAATGTCATTGGCTTTTAGATGGCACATACAGTATGTTTTAAGATATTTACAGTGCGTGCCACACAATTACCAAAGACTGCTAGTTGCAAAAATGCCTCGGAATCAAACTTGCTGCCTCACTTAGAAATATTTCATCACAATTTTTTTTTGCACGAATATTGTGGCATCGCATTGTTCTTCATGTAATAATATATATATATATTCTTAGACGGTTGTGCATAGCCTTTTCTCCCGTGACAGCTACAAGCAGTATTAATATGTACAATCCACTGGCTAGACACTCACTTCGTTAAGTCTTGACGTTCTGTGAAACTGGCGGCCACAGCATCGTAAATTACGTTCAGAAACTCCTGAAGTGAAATGGAAAGGGGTGGAGGGAGGGTGGAAGGTAGAGGAATGTTCACAAGAAGACTTCGGAGGTTTCTGTCTAAACCAAGACAATGTGGTTTTGTTCAGATGAAAACGTGATCTCAAATGACCGACCAAGACCTTAATTTCTAAGGTCATCCTTCACATAAACTAAATCACCTGGTCTTAGTATGAAACAATTTGATAAATTACGAGATATTCTGAAATGGCCGTGAGATGTCCTTTGCGCCACGCGTGGTCCGAAGACCATCTGACAATACACATATTGTGTACTCAGCTGGTATTCGTTCTTGTCTAAACTATACTTGTGCCATCTGTACTAAACATTTATTGGCACTATAGGACCCTAACAAACAGGGCGAAGGTGCCACGATCGCCCAACATCCGCTCCTGAGAGGCAGAGCAAAACGACTCAAGATTTCTGGGCGGTCAATCATCGCCTTGCAGGACTGCTGACGTCACATAACAAACAAACAAAAAAAAGCCTCGTTCTTTTTTATACGTATAATATTCTTAATCTACATGTACCTCTAACGCATGGAAAAAAATGTCTCATATTTTTTCAAAATAAAAATGGCTTATCTTCTTGGATTTGCAATAGGTATCCTTAGAAATATATGAAAAGAAATATTGGTTCCATTCAGACGATGGGGTCATTATCTAACTCTCCTTCACAAACAACTGACTTCATTAAAATTGGTTTGTAATCCTCTATAGGAGAATCCCATATCATTCCTCACAGAGTTTGTATCGTCTTGCACATGGATCTATAGATAAGCGAGGATATATATATATATATATATACATGCATACATACTATTTATACATACATGGATGCATGTAGACACACGTGTACACACACACACACACACACACACACACACACACACACACACACACACACACACACACACACACACACATACACACACACACACGGACACACACACACATACACAGTAATGCATATAATACAATCATACATATATATATATACAGAAAACCACAAAGGGAAATAGTAGATTATAGACCGAGCGCTTTCGTCTATTCAGACATCTTCAAGATATCTAAATAGACGAAAACGCTCGTTCTATAATCCATTATTTTCCTTTGTGTTTTTCTGTATACTTAGAATCACGCGTGTATGAGGTTGTTCATATATATATATATATATATATATATTATATATATATATATAAACATATATTTATTGCGCATATGCTCACACAAACATGTAATCATGTGGTTTTAATTACCACCACATATCTCTGTTTCCTCATAGGAGATACTGTCACCATTCATAGCCATTCTAAATAATTATTATTCAACGAAGAGAAACACACATTAAAGGAAAAGCTTCTCGGTTGTATGTTGCATTGTCCACAAAAGACGGAATCCAATCCGCACACCCTAAGTCACTTAATCTACTTCCCCACAGAAAACGGGAATCATTTTCAATATATAAACATATCCACAGAAAACCACAACTAAGACTTATTTCTTTGTTAATGTTTGTGTGCAAACGTACTCACTGTTACATAGTTTCTCTACATTTCGTACCTCGATAAGTTCTGGAAAGATGCAATGATGCTTAGTACGCTATTCACACTCAATCCTCGCGTATATATAAACATCAAATGCGGGGGTGGGGGAACACAAACGTGACGCTTGGAAACAACACCGATGAATTGCACGCTATAACTGTTTATGACTCACTTTGTCGTCATTCTTTTATTTTTTTTGTAAAATACCTTCTATGTACACAGGGGAGGGGAATACTGACAATCTGTTTTGGTTCTCAAACGCCTATTCAGTTCTTTCTGCGTTTATAGTGATGACGTGATGAGAGCATCGGGGACGACACACTTAGGGGAATCTAAGTATATAAAACATTGTGTTAGATCCTCCATCCGGGATCAGATTCTACATTGTCTTACCAATCGCGATATAAATGTACGCCCAGTATTGAAAAACAAACTGTGCAGTCTTTTTTTCCGCTTCATTTACGAATATTTGCATATTCAGTGAACGAAGAAATAATGTGGCCATTAATCAGACTTTATCCATCTTACACTGAGGGCATCCTACAATCCTATTTTGATACTCAGCTTCGAGTAGGATATAAGTAATTTGTGTTAGGACCTATTTGGCTTCAAAATACTATGTAGTCACAATTTCTGGGATTATATGTATGTATGTATGTACGTATATATATACACACACACACACACACACTATATATGTATATATATATATATATATATATATATATATATATATATATATATGTGTGTGTGTGTGTGTATGTGTGTGTGTGCGCACGCGTGAGTTGGTATGTGTTTGTGTGTGTGCGTGTGTATATGTGTATGTCGTACCTAAATCTTGAAATTGCTTAATTTTGAAACTGGAGTCAGCTTGAGTAATCATTCCCACGGGCAAATGGCTATCAAAGATAAAAACCTGCTTTTTACTTAAACGTGAATGTTCCCAAATTTTTGCACAAATCATGAATTAGGTAGGCAAGCGACCACAAGGTAGAAGTAAGAGTGTTGACCAATATTAAGACGGACACAGCAGGGACATGACTCTCTCCGACGTCTTGCCAATGCCAAATTTGTAGGATTGTTATTTTAGTCCATTTCACAAAGTAGGTTAACTTACCTATTTCATGAATCATGCAAACTTTAGGGAACATTCATACTTTGAGCAAATTGCTGACTGGTTCCTGAAATGGGCAGCCATTTACCTATGAAGAAATGACTAAACTGCTCATTTCACGTATGGAGCAATTTCAAACTTGGGGAGTAGATGTATGTATATATGTGCATGTATGTATGTATGTATATATATATGTATGTATGTATGTATGTATATATATATGTATATATATATATATATATATATATATATATATATATATATATATATATATATATGTGTGTGTTGCTGGTAACCACAAAGGAAATTAAAAAAAAAAACAGAAATTCCCAAGCGCTTTCGTGTTTTTCTGAAGATGTGAATAACACGAAAGCGCTTGGAAATTTTCGTTTATTCCCAGCTTCCATTGTGGTTACCAGCAAAATTTTCGGATCACGTGTTTGTTTTGGTAACCGTCATGGAAAGAACCCGACTCCAGTCAAACGACCTGCCCCGTCCCCCATCAACCTTTCCTTTGCTCAGACGGCAATAGTGAACTGCTGCTTGCCCGCCTTGCGCCGGTTACCGGGCCGACGCCTCGTGTCCATGTCACACTCGGCCTCGCTCAGTTCAAGACACTCTGAGCTGAGGGTTGGGCCCGGGGTGTGAAGGGCGGCGGTCGTGGTGGAGGGAACGCCCCCTGCCGGCGGATGGTGTTGCATCGGGAGTGGGGTGTTGCTGGTGGTAGGGTGGTGGTGGAGGTGGGAGTGGTGTGCTCCACCCGTCCTGGACGAGCTCCTGCCGCTCTTGGAAGGCGTTGGGGGCGGCCGGTGGCTGTGGTGGCTGCTGCTGTTGCTGCTGCTGGTGGTGGCTGTGGCTCCGCTGGTGGTGCTGCTGCGGGAACTGCTGTTTGTGTTCTGCTGTTGCTGCTGCTGTTGCTGCTGCTGGGCGCCGCCGCCCCCGCCTTGCGGGAGGTTGATGCCTCTGTAGTTGCCGCTCCCGCTCGACCTGGAGGAAACAGAAAACGGAATGTGGTTAGCCTACTTCCATTCGAAAAAAAAAAGCATAGGCAGTGTACAGGGACAATAAACATGATAATTACAGTGAAAAAAGTGGTCTAAATGTTTACATGTAGATTGATAGACTATGGGGGTGGGGAGGGAGGGAGGGAGGGAAGGAGGGAGGGAGGGAGCATGCAAAGAGCATATACGCTCACTCAATTCAGACACATGCGTGTACAGTAGACTAGGGTGTTTGGTGCACTTGGTTCGAGTCCTTACACAACCCAAAAACACAAGGAATTAAACACACATACACACACACACACACACACACACACACACACACACACACACACACACACACACACACACACACACACACACACACACACACACACACACACACACACACACACACACACACAATTCGCCGTCATGATTATTTGAATTTGACCAAAATTGGTATGTCGTTCAATTCCTGGCCCACCATATCAGAGCAGGAGTCAAAATGGATAAAGAGACTATGTTCCATGAGTCTATTTCATATCCAGTACGTGTAGAAGTGTGTGTGTGTGTGTGTGTGTGTGTGTGTGTGTGTGTGTGTGTGTGTGTGTGTGTGTGTGTGTGTGTGTGTGTGTGTGTGTGTGTGTGTGCACGCATCAGTATATTGCCTGTAGAGGAGGAAGAGGAAAAAGAAGAGGATGAAGAAGAAAAAAAATAAGGAGAAGGAAAAAATAATAATGATAATAATAATAATAATAATAATGATAATAATAATAATAACAATAATAATAATAATAACAACATTAATAAGAAGAAGAAGAAGAGAAAGAAGAAGAGAAAGAAGAAGAGAAAAAAGAAGAGAAAGAAGAAGAAAAAGAAGAAAGGAAGAGGAAGAAGAGGAAAAGAAAGAGGAAGAAGAGGAAAAAGAAGAAAAGAAGTAGAAGAAGAACAAGAGGAAGAAGAAAAAGTAACAAAATCACTGCAGATCACTGTCCTTCATTGGATATACAAAACACTGAAGACCACAGAAAACAAAGCTCAAACTGAGACGCAGGGGACACAGGCCGCGCAGCACAGAGCAAAGGCAGAACTTCCTGTTGCTGAACTGAAGTATATTTTGAACTTCTCTCTCACTTAATTCCAGTGAGAGGGAATTAAACTTTACTTCAATTATGGAATTCTGCCTTTTCTCTGTGCTGCGTTGCCTGTGCTGCGTTGCCTGTTTTGCCTGCGTCTCACTTTGTGCTTAGTCTTACAAAAGCGTAAACTGCAACAGAAAGCTATTTGAATACAGACCAATAAGACCACAGGTGGCAAACCTACTTAGTTACTAAGAATCACAAACAGCGTCACATAAAGAGAGGGGTTGGTTGAATTTGTTTACTTGAACTTGGCAAACCTACTTAGTTACTAAGAATCACAAACAGCGTCACATAAAGAGAGGGGTTGGTTGAATTTGTTTACTTGAACTTGGCAAACCTACTTAGTTACTAAATATCACAAACAGCGTCACATAAAGAGAGGGGATGGTTGAATTTGTGTACTTGAAGTAGGTCTTTAGTGGTGTACCACATGCGAGGGATGACCATTGTGAAGGATGCTACGAGCTAAAACTAACTTGGCAATCTAGCAATTTTTTCTAGTTTATGCACACGTTTTTATAGATCTAGTTGTGCAAATATGTCTTACTTTGTTGAAAGTACTCCTGGTAGAGCGAAAATGCCACTTTGAACTACAGAGAACTTTTTTAATCTTATTTTCTTATCAAGAAAGGTTCATACCCAGAAGTACTGAACTCAGGAATATATAAATGAATAAACAAAACAATAAGTAAATACAGTGTAGATAGAGAGATAGATAGATAAATAGACAAATTAATAAGTAAATGAATAAATAAAATATATATAAATGCATAAATAAATAAATGAATGAGTAAATAGATAAACAAATAGATACAGATATATATATATATATATATATATATATATATATATAAATATATATATATATATATATATATATACATATATATATAAATGAATAAACAAATAAAAGAATAAATAGCTAAATGACTGAACAGATAAAAAGAAGAATACATAATTAGTTAAATAGGTGAATAAAGAAATCAATAGATAAATGAATGAAGAGGTATACAAATACATAAACAGTTAATAAACAAAAAAATCGATAAACAAACAAACAAATGAATGAATAGATAAATGAATCTCGTTCATCCTTAAGCAGTGACTAGACGCAACTCTCTTTTCCAAACACACACACACACACACACACACACACACACACACACACACACACACACACACACACACACACACACACACACACACACACACACA
>NC_134778.1:63541488-63546488 GCF_046742065.1 Oratosquilla oratoria | reverse complement strand
TGAGGAGAGGAACCGTATTGAATCGAGAAGGATCGTCACCGGATTGAAGATAACGGGACAACTAAGGCGACATCGTCTCTGCCTGTGAAAACGGAATTGTATGTTTGTTTTCCTATTGGGATGTATGTTTATCTGTTTGTTTGTTGTTTTTGTTTTCTGCATCCGGTCTTGTCATGGACCAAAAGGTCTCATGGTGATATTCATGTTTCCTCATTGTATACCTGGATATGTTACATGATGTATCGGAATTATCAAAATATATGTCTTGTTAATAATTTACCACATTTCCACATAAAGCAACTTTTTGTGAAGAAAAAATCAATAATCAATATATATATATATATATATATATATATATATATATATATATATATGTATGTATACATATATATATTGGGTCATTTTCGAGTGTCCTCAATGCTGCAATAACTACAAGGTGTTCAATAAAAAAAACAAATCGATGCACTGATGTGGATGATACAGATATACAGATAGATACATGAAAATAATTCTTTGTACAATATAAAAGAAAGGATTATTATCAATATGATGTCAATGCTTACATTAATAATAATGATGATCATAACAATAATAACAGTAATAATAATATTAATAGTAATGATAACAATGATAATGATGATAATGAAATGATAATAATAATGAGTAATAATAATAATGACAATAAGATACTAATATTAATAATAATCATAATGATAATAATTACAATAATGATAATAATAATAACAATGATAATAATAATAATAATAATAATAATAATAATGATAATAATAATAATAATAATAATCATAATGATAAAATAATGATAATAATGATAATGATAATGATGATAATAATAACAATTATAATGATAACAATAATAATAGTATTGATAACAATAATAATAATAATAATAATAATAATAATAATAATAATAACAATATAATAATAATAATAATAATAATAATAATAATAATAATAATAATGATAATAATAATAATAATAATAATAATAATAATAATAATAATTATAATAATAATAATAATGATAATAACAATAATAATGACAATAATAATAATATTAATAATAATAACAATATCATTAACAAGATACAGTCGGAGATGTACCATCAATGACAACCTTAAATATATAGTATTTTACAAATACAGTATCTATTGTCGACATGAAACATATTCTTTCCACCTTAATATTTACCAACATCTTTGGAAGCAAGCGTAATCGTCTTCAATGTACCTACTAGCAACTAGGCACAACTATTTTTTCATCATAAAAATAAAACCAGCTGAGTTTGTCTCCACAATAATAATTATGGTTTAATAAAATAATTAATTATTTTGTTTTTACGCATAAAGTGTGGCAAGATATTCGCATCGTGTTTTTTGTTTTTATTTTCTATCTGCAGTAAGAGCAGACATCTCTATCTTCTCGAACGCATTGCACGCGCATCCTGTGACGCACTCAAGTTAGTAAACACTGAGAGGGTGAGGTAGGGAGGGTGTGGGTGAAGGGTGAAGCGTGCATAGTGCAGTGCATACATATCAACGTGCGGGTGACCGGTGGGTGAGATGCAGGTTAACAGTGGGGGGTAATGGGGAGTGGGTGGATTAATGAGTTCCCCCCATCCTTACTTGAAAAAAAAAATGTCGATTTATTCGTTTGGGAGTATTGTCGTCTTTTCCGTAGATAACAGATATCGTCAGGCGATTTTATATGGTTTAATCGTGTATCACATTTTAATTTTGCGTTTATGAAAAAGACGATGTTCTTCATAGAAGCCGTGTCGTTCTTTGATAATCTGGTTTTGTTTATCGCTTTGTACCTCAACTGAATTGAATTGTCTGGTTTTAGCTGGAACACGGGTCTACCATTATACCAAAGGATAAAAAATGTTACGTCACGTTATTCCAAGAAAGTAAATGAATTCTGAAAAAAACCCGGAGCTAATCTCGAGGCATTTCATGGTGAGGCAAACCAAATACAAGCCATTTTCAGTCCCCAGTCTGTGTATATATATATATGTGTGTGTGTGTGTGTGTGTGTGTGTGTGTGTGTGAGTGTGTGTGTGTGTGTGTGTGTGTGTGTGTGTGTGTGTGTGTGTGTGTGTGTGTGTGTGTGTGTGTATGTGTGTATGTATGCGTGTGTATCTACTTAAATGTATCTAAATGTACTCCTACGATTAGTTTGAACTCAATCTCTTTCTCCCTTTCATTACATAGTTTGTAATATAGGTACAGGAACACTTTTGCTATCCAGACCACCAAAACGAGTCTTATGGGAACTGCAGAAACGATCTAATTATTTGGTTTACTACAGTGAAAAGAATAATAACTATGTATCTTAGACTTGTTAAACGGCTTACAGTGGGCTTCTAGAAAAACTAGATTCTCGAAAAAAATGGAATCAAGGACTTTATGGAACAAGTGTCTACGAAGACCAACAATGTCTCAGGATCTTGGTTAGATTTGATTTCATTGATTTTATATTAGAAACGTGTAACGCCTCTGTGGTTCACGCGTTCGTGTTTGCAACATATGTGCAGAGTTATACTAATGACCCACTTTCGGAGAAGAATAGGCGAAAGTAAAACGATCAGTATATTTCGATC
Source organism: Oratosquilla oratoria (assembly GCF_046742065.1). NCBI lineage: Eukaryota > Metazoa > Arthropoda > Malacostraca > Stomatopoda > Squillidae > Oratosquilla > Oratosquilla oratoria. The sequence continues at coordinate 63,543,865 of NC_134778.1, read as the reverse complement.
GCTATCTGTGATCTGCTGAAGAGGATCACAGATAGTGATCGAAATATACGGATCTTTTTACTTTCGCCTATTCTTCTCCGAAAGTGGGTCATTAGTATAATTTTACCAATGTACTACGACATTACTTTGTTGTGATAAGTGCAGAGGTTTCGGATACATTCGCATTCGAAGCAGAAACGTAAGGTTTCGCAGATCCCTGCATATGTTAAAGGGTACGTATTACTCTGAAAGTCTAAACAAACGCAGTTGAAGACTGCAAATGGCCTAGTCAACCCGGAAGTGTTTGTTTGGAGGTCATGTGTGGTTTGTGAGACTATTTCTGCGTTTCAGTGTAGTTAGCGTCTTTAAATTGCTGACGTACTATTTATATTTTGCTCTGGTTGATGCCAGAAGATTTTTATTCGATTGTGGCGTTGGTGTTGGTCATACTGGTATTTTGACCAGTTTTCGTCGATCTGAGGTGAAAGAAACTGGAGGGTTTCTGACGTCACATGAAGTAAAAAGGGTTTTACAGGTTGCCACCCTTTGATAAACTGGGGAAAATGGATCATACGACTTGTCACAATAGCGACTCATAAGAACGAGGACTTTTCTACATCGTCTAGAGTTACAGATTTCTCCTAGCATTTCTTGACCTTCTGCACCTTAGCTTTATCATTCTATGTAAGTCCTATTGCATTCTGGCGGTGTCCACTGTACCTTTCCAGAAAGTATTGTATTTTTCTTGTGTTTATTTTCAAAATTTCACCCGTGTCTCTCGTAGACACGATTACTACAAAATTAAAATTACAATTACGAGTACAGGAAACCTGAGAGATATCATTAACGACTACCCTCGCATGAGTAACTATAGTTAGTTATTACTTTCTACGACACAATAACGGAAATACAACTGCTGAGATTATTTTAGGTGTTAGGCCCATGACTTGCCTAATATTTTGACGACATAAAGAATCTGAACAAGTTTCTATACAAGTAATTATCATCGGGATTCTACTACCAATACCTGAGAAATCGAACCAGGTTACGATTATATTGATAAGAATGTTTATATAATTAATCGATATGATTAAGACTAGTATGTTTGTGATCGACTTCTATCGATCACGAATTGATTTGGGTTTTGGTCATTGATCGTGATGATGCCTTTATGATGACAAAGGCCCAAAATCCAAAATTCGTGCATGCAGTCCTATGAATCATTTAAAAAGAAAATACCAGCACCCATTTTAACGATTTGGAATACAATTCATGTCCTCATTGGAGCATAAATGGTCTAATCTTCATTATAAAAAAATCTGTATTCTGTACTAGGACCCACGTGCAGTGTTTCTAGGACCTAATTACTAGCCTACCTGTGTCTTCAGAACTCTTTCGAGACCCATGCGGTTTGTACACATGCACGGCCTTAGAAATCATGTACCTGTACTTTAACACATGTCTACGACCTTAAATGACACGACGGACCCGTACGTATTGAGAACAAAGTCAAGGATTACAACTCACTGTGATGCGCATTCCTGGACGAGGCGTAGTTAGCAGCGGCCTGATCCCTCGACTGTTGAGAGGACGAAGAAGAGACTGCGGTGGCTGAGACAGCGTTTGGGGGAGGAGGAGGAGGTGGAGGAGGAGGAGGAGGAGGGGGAGGACGCGAAGAGCGGAAAGTATCGTCCAGATGAGAAGAGCTTTCGGTGCGACTTGAAGTGGCGTGGTCTGTATCCGTATCCGTGAAACTGTCATAGTCCTCGGATTCGCCTCGGTATTTGATCGTGCACCTTTTGACTCTGGCATAGTCTTCGCTTTCGCCGCTCTGTAGGATAAAATTTGATGCTTTTCTGTTTTTTGTATTTGCTGTTGTTGTGGTAGGTTTTTTTTTTATAGTTTTGTTTTTTGTAGTGTGTTCTTTTTGTTTTTCATTTTTTATTTTTTACTGACTGCTTGGCTGAGGGGGTAAGCGGGGGGGGGGGTAGAGTTGCAGAGGATTCTATTTCTACTTCATTCAACTTTATAGAAAGATCGGTCGTTCTCGTAAGTGAACAAAAAATAGGGTTGAGTACTCTAAAAGGGCATGAAAATGGCTGCTTATTTAGTAATGATTTTATTCAACAAATTATATTACAAAAAAAGGGTTTTTCCAACATAGCACATTCATTCCTGGACAATGAAATACAGCATTCGGTGACAAATTGGTAAGAAGGGTAGAAAGCTGTACATATTGGGATTAAATGGAAGTGGGAGTGGAGGGAGGGGGTTAGGGAGTGAGGTGGAGAGCTACTACAGATGTGGGAGGAAGTGGGAGGGAGTCATTCATTGGTGGGAGTGGTGTTGGGAGTAGTGGGAGTGTCTGGGAAGGAGATATGCTAAACGCTTGATGCGT
>NC_134778.1:63508988-63528988 GCF_046742065.1 Oratosquilla oratoria | reverse complement strand
GGGTACACAAGAATTGGAACCTGCAACAAACTGTAAGCAAGGAAGTGAAGTTGACCACCGACTGTGATCCGAATCTCTTGATTTAGAACCAAACCTTCAACTTCATCAGCCAACATGTGATATCACTAATCAGCAGTGTTTCACTCAGTGTCGAGTTTTCCATTCACAGCCAGAACAACCTAGATCTTATCGTGAACGTTCTGGTTGATCAATGGTCGGTTGCTTTTATGGGACACTGTTGCCACAACCTTCAACTTCATCAGCCAACATGTGATATCACTAATCAGCAGTGTTTCACTCAGTGTCGAGTTTTCCATTCACAGCCAGAACAACCTAGATCTTATCGTGACCGTCCTGGTTGATCAATGGTCGGTTGATCTTATGGGATACTGTTGCCACCTTTCTGTTCTCTGGTCCCCATGCCCTACCACATAGCTAAAGAACAACCGTACCCCTGATTACTTATTCAATCGTTCGGCGGCGACGCGGGATTACCCACAGGGTAGATATTATCGTGACTGTCCTGGTTGATCAATGGTCGGTTGCTCTTATGGGGCACTGTTGCCAGCCTTTCTGTTCTCTGGTCCTCATGCCCTATCACGCAGCTAAAGAACAACCATACTCCTGATTACTTATCCAATTGTTCGGCGGCGACGCGGGATTACCCACAAGGTAAAGAAACACTAGTAAACTACAGTCCATGACATCGAGAACTCTTCAGTCATTCAGAGGCCACGGAATGGCTTGAGCATTACCCATGAGTAAAGTATACATATAGACTGCCTCTCGGAAAAAACGACTTAAGTTTATCACTGTAGCACAACACGAGTTCTTGTTCCAGGCCCTGCTTAAGAATTCAGAGGACGTAGCATAGATAATGTCCAGAATAAAATGGCTGATGTGGTAGCTGATCCAGGCTTTCCAGTCCGACTCTAGAGGGACTGTTACCTCTGGAATGTGGTCATCAAGGAGATAAAGACAGCTGAAAAGGAGCGTCATCTTACCAAATTGCCATACTTGAAGCAGTTCAACACCAGCTCGTGATACGCCAAAGTCAGGATATTTTGTGGCTTCATCAACAGGTTTTAAAGGTTTTCCTATGTCAGGATATTTTGTGGTTTCATCAACAGGTTGGAAAGGTTTTCCTAGTTCTATGTCATCCATTCCCGTAGGAGGAGGTCATAGATGAACTCGACATTCAAAATTCCGAAGTCTCCAAAAGTAGCTCCCTCCTCCTTCCGTGACCTTTCCTTCCTGCTGAGAAGCCTGAAGGCTTATCACCGAGGTCTAACAGTCCAACTATTCCAACAGATATTTTTTTTCTTACCAAATTATATCTCGAGTATGCATTTGAACTTGTAACCTACATTATTCTTCACTACCAATACCTTCTCCAACAGAACATATGCCTATAAAGTTTGGGAAGACCTCATATATTACACTTATTTTAGTACTCATCCTGTCTTCATGAGCTTTGCTCTACTGCCCTCATACCACTGTGTGAGCTTCATTCTAAATTCTATTAGTCAACAAAAAATGAGTATCTTGAAGTTCTTATCTACTCGTTGGCTTTCTTGATTTCATCTAACGTGGCATAGAAAACTTTAGGCTTGTGTTGCCGAATTTTGATTAACTTGTGGAAACCTTTTAGTTTGGTTGAACATACAATTGTCGTTAACAAGGCCATACCAAGCGGATCACACTTTCCATGGTGCCTAAGCTGGAAGACTCTCTAAGTAAACGTCATCAACATGTGCAATACTCATGGGCCACCTTCGTCCCATCCTCCCTCATGCACCAAGATGACACCTCAGAACTTTTTTCTCAAGAACAACATCAAACGAATTGCCACGACACAACGGTATGAGTATGTGGATGAATTCACCGAAGACATCAGAAGTGACAAAACCTGTCCTAGCTATAGCACATTGTGAGGCATCTTACAGTAGACAGGCTACAGACTTGGACGAAAACCAAACCATGTCTCCAACAGGTACAAGATGATGATGTTGATGTTCCAGAACAAAGAGTGGCACCAAATCACCTTCAGCTGTTCCAGTCAGATCAGACACCATGTGATCACTGGAGTTGACCGGAATGTCCAGAGCCAGTGCATGAAAGGACATATCATCTTATACACCCCACCACTCACACAAATCACTCAATACAGAGTGAATTATAGTAGGCACCAATAGGAGGTACCTGCATAAGGTCACCCCGAAAAAAGGACGTCGGAGAGAGTCATCTCCCTACCACACATTTCCAAACCCTGTCAACTTCTTTACTTCCATTTGGAGGTGTAGCCTTGAGAGGCTGGTACTCGGTCTTCGTTCCGGGCCCAAGATACCTCTTTATATTCTTTGTATTTTTTTTTACTTATACATAAGGACAACTGATAACCGGAGACTGCTTCCAGCTTACTACTTTCAGTCTGTGATATAGAAACCGTTAGACGTTAGACACTTATGCATCAAGGTGCCCAGAACTTCTTCTCAGATCTGTGGGAGTACCTGAGGATCGTTGCCAGTTGCTGTGGGGTTGTGAGCTTCCTTTCAGCAAAACTCCAGGCAACAAATAACTGATACATCTATGGACAAACCTTCAGACCGTGGCCAGTTACAGCGGGGGGGGGGCATCAGTTCTCTTGCAAAAGAGACAGTTGACTGGAAATCATCCAAAAACAAACTTGGGCTGTATGACGTCAGAACTGTAGGGACTGGTCCTGTACATGAAGTCCTTTGGGTCTAAAGTGTTAATAGGTCTCTATAATTTTCTTATCCTATCAAGACTTATGTCTATCTTACCAAGCGGGTCTTCGGATTTTACATTCACAGGACAACCAGCCTGAGGAAATACAGCAACGTAATTGCAAAATCATACCCTCATTTAACTTTCTCTAAAAAAAAAAAAAAATGAACACACTCATCCTAATCTCCCCTTGAGCATTACACGACTGGAGATTTTTCCTTAGCTGAATAAAATCGCCCGTCAATAACAAGAAATCCATAAAAAAGGTCACCGTTTCATATGACCGAAGATTGGCTTTAACCGTGAACCGAGTATTCTTTCTGTCTTTCATCTTCAGCCGAGCAAAACTGACAATCGCCGCCCTCTATGTCCTGGGACGGTTTTTCGTGTGTAGCGGATCATCTGAGTTCCTTCCTTCTCCAACTCAAGCGTTCCATCGCCATCTGTCGCTTTATACCGACCCCGGACGTTCCGTCGCCACAGAAGAGTCCATCTAATCAGAGCCTCTACCGGAGGACATAAGATCCACCTCTCCGTCCCCTTTAGCCTTGGTGTACCAAACCCATTACCACGCGAGGACTAAAGACAGGTATCTACCAGTAATGGTCTTGTGAAATGAACAAAGGTAGGTATCTACCAGTAATGGTCTTGTGAAATGAACACTGGAAGGCGTCATCTCATAGTTGTCCACTTTCAAAACCTGATGGGACTGTACCCAGTAACTTCGGCTGTTTCCTTCCCCTCCTCCTCCTCCACTTTTTCACATACAGGAAGCTGGCAATCAGTGATTGCTCCTCCTCCTCCTCCTCTTCTTCCTCCTCCTCCTCCTCCTCCTGAGAGCCGTTAGCATAGAACTAGATCGAATATGATACAAAACTGGCACAATCCAAAGTTTCTTCCTAAAGGGATCTATGGGAGGGCTCAGTGACCTTAGCTAGGCTCTGTAGGGTTCCTGGTTTTCAGATAATGGTCTTTATTATCAGTATCATTATCATTATTATCGTTGTCTCCCTTGTAAGGGGGAAAAAGTCCTTGGTATGTTGATAGATTATTATTATTATTATTATTATTATTATTATTATTATTATTATTATTATTATTATTATTATAATTATTATTATTATTATTATTATTATTATTATTATTATCATTATTATTATTATCATTATCATTATTATCATCATCATTATTACTATTATCATTATTATTGTCATCACCACCATCATCATCATCAACATCACATCGTCAACATCATCATCATCATTATCATCATCATCACCATCATAGTCGTCATAAAGAAGAGATGAAAAAGCATTTAAAATGATAAAAGCTATTAAGGCACCTGGGTTAAATAGGTGTCATGTGGATGTTTATAGTGGACTGAGTGGTGGGGCTGTTTAATGTGTGGCCAGAGGAGAATATACCAGAAGACTGAAAAAAAATCATAATAATAATAAAAAATTAAATAAAAATTATTTACATTATTATAGTTTTTATTTATTATTTTATCATTACTATGATTTTTTTTCGCATCCGACCTAGATATGGATCATGGGGTCTCCTGTCGGCATGCTCCGCCTTTGTAATTCTTTGACTGGAAGAGCTTGTTAATAGTTCCACAATACGAAGGGAAAGGGGATGAATATGAATGTAGTTGTTTTCGAGTCCCAAATGTAGTTGGAAAGTATTGAGAGGATTAGGAAGTGCATAGAGGAAGTAATGGGGGGGGGGAAGCGCAGAGTGGGTTTCGGAAAAGAAGAAAGTGTGTGTGGACCAAATTTCGTAGTAAGGCAGATATGCGAGAAATCTTAGGTAAGGGTGTCTTTTGTGCTTCTATGGATTTGGAGAAGGCGTATGAGAGAGTTGACAGGAAGGCATTGTGGGATGCTATGCAGATATACAAGAGAGGGGGAAGCTGTTGGGAGCTGTAAAATGTTTTTACGTGAGTAATTGAGCATGTGTTGAAATAGGGAAGGAAGAGAGGGATTTCTCCCCGTCTTCTATATTTTCAGCATGGGGGGACGAGGAGTGATGTGGCCCTGCTGTGGATGTGCTGTGCCTTGCTGCATTGCTTCTGACCCGGGCAGTGGACGGGAGAAAGGAATGACTCTCCGTCCACAAGGAGCTAAGATGAGAGGGAGGAAAGGGTGGTGGAGGGGAGTGGCATGGGTGGAAGTGGATGTGTGCCTTGACTTGGCTACCTCCCTTATAAGGTGGAAGAATCCCTTTGTATATACATGGTGTATAGAGATAGTCTTGGGCCATTGGGAGAGCTCCAGGCGAGGCTACCTCTTGATGAATCGAACTCTCCCAGGGAAACTGTCTGGTCTGTCTGTTTTTCTCACTCTTGTCTAGCAGGCTTATGAAATATTCTCCCCATTTCTTTGATATTTCTTCGCTCTTTTTTGTGGCTACCTATTTCAATTTTCATTTTTTTCCTTCACTTCAAGAATCTCCTTCGATTTCTTCACCATGTTTACTCCAAATTAAATAATCTTAATTAGTTTAATGTCTCAAGATCTTCCTTCCTTCATCACCTTTTACTTTGTACGAACCACGTGACTAGACCTGACGCGCTTATGGGAGTGCGACCCTGCTTGACCCGACCTAACCTAATCCAGTGCAATATTGTACAAACCACAATAACCACGTGGTATGGAAGGAGCGTTATGTCGTCCGCAAGGCTAGACCTGACGCGTCTATGACAGCGCGAGCCTGCTTGACCCGACCTAACCTAATCCAGTGCAATTATGTGCTTACGTACCACAGGTGACTACCCACGTGGTGTATATATATATATATATATATATATATATATATATATATATATATATATATATATAGGCTCCTAGCCGCATGTAAAATCAGTTCATTTTTACCTTACAAATAAAGGAGACGAACTCATCAAACCTCTCTCTCTTCTCATAGTAGTATCGTTGCTACAACTTACAGTACTTTCCTTGGTACACGAACACATCCTCTTCCTTATATAGTCACTCGTTTCATTTATCTTTATTATCATTCTATTTCTTATACAATTATTCTATTTATAACTCTCTTTCCCCCTCTTAATTTTACTGATAATTTAATCTTGTCTCTACTTCTAGTTTCGTTGCGCCACACTGCTTACAAGATTTATGATAGTCTAACAAAAGGATTCCAATTTCACCTCAATGCAGTCTTCATCTGAAAGATTCTGATTTTAAGCCAAGTCTCTCCGTCATCGTTACAGTATCCAGCTCATCCACTTTTAACAGACCAGGATGGCACGTCAAATGGAGTTTGTGAATCCAAGTTAAAAGAAAAGAAGAACAGGAAGTGTGAGAACCAAAATGACACAAATTTGAGGGAATGTTCGGTCAGGAAGAGTGTGGTAATGAGAAAGGTGACAGTTTGGTGCAGTGGATGTAATGAGAGCGAAGAAAAAGAAAACAACGAAAGAGAGAGAGAGAAAAAGAGGAAGCCTAAGAAGAGAGAGCTGGAAGAGGAAAAAGAGAGGTATGTTACGTAAGATCTTGATGTTGTCTTGCATAGGAAGTATAAGACTAAGATGAAGGAGATCTGGCAAGATGTTGCTTCAGTCGGAATATATACGTACTGAACAAAATGATCAGAAGAATACATAAGGGATAGTGATAATGATAACTGTTGCACACACACACACACACACACACACACACACACACACACACACACACACACACACACACACACACACACACACACACACACACACACACGTACACACACACGCACACATGCAAGCACAGTGTATGTATAACGAATTTGTACATATTGAGTAACATATATATGTATATACAATCATGTAATTCCTTGTGCATTCATCTGAACAAATTAGTCACGTTGATTGATGCTCATGTAGGTATGGTTTTCATTCGCAATATCTTCCCTGCTTATTTGTATATCACATAAGTCGCATATATAGTTATTGTATAAATGTTCAACCATGCGCAATTTGTCAGACATACTGGGACACATATACACGATCTCTCTCTCTCTCCCTCTCTCTTTCTCTCTCTCTCTATTTCTCTCTCTCTTTTTCTCCCTCTCTCTCTCTTAGCTTATGCAGGAAACAACAAAACGAAATCTTGTGGGCTAATCACGTGGCTGTTGCCGGTTACTTAAGGGCCCTGGATTTCTTAGAAGAAGACCAGGAACAATGGATTGATTGACTGTTCTTGGACCTTTAAAACACCATTATGTAAAATAAATTATATTCCCTCAACTATCGCTTTCCACTATCTAGATTATCTCAATCTATGCTACTAAGTGTCTGTTATATATGTACTATAGTACTTTCTTCTCTTGCATGATACTCAAGTACTATTTCAAGATATAATGTAACACAATATTTGTAGTATATCTTTTTACATATTTACACACTTTGGCCCGCTCCATTATCATATGTAAATGCTTTGATATATTTTGGTGTCAAAAGTACTGATTCACTGTCCTGAGTTTCTTCTTTGCAAATGCAGCATTTGCTGCTGTATTTTTAATGTCTTCTGTATAAGAAACACGGTTTAGTGTAAATACCGCACAGAGAAATATGTTAGATAATTAGCAATAAAAGCTGCATTTGCTTAAGAGAATCCTAAGCATACCTCAGTACTTTTGCCCAAGGCTGTATGTACTCAACTGTATTCTACAGTAGAGTACATAGGATTACTGGAAACTATCTCCTGAAGACTACCTACAAAAAATAATTTCGAAACCAATCGGACGCTTTTTACCATTGGTCAAACCCCCCCTTACCCCGAAGACTACCTACGAATAAAAATTTCGAATTTTCTTTTTCTCAAAGAAGGACCATTCTCAATGTTTCCTAAATCCTCTGACATTCGCATAAAATCGTTCCTCCATTTTCTGATAAGATATAAAGATAATTCAACAAGACTTGCCAAATTTCTCACACTAAGTTTTTCTTCATGATTTAGTGGATATCAGAGGTCTTCATCGTTAAATGAATAAATCGAGGCTGCTATGAATATCATACCTCTATGTAACTGAGAGGTCTTGATTACTTAATATTTTCTAAGACCTTAAAGACTTGCAGAAACCCACTTCCCATAGTTCTCCCACATTCCTCTCTTTCTCTCTTTTTCTCTCTCAAAAAAGCAGCACCTCACAAGTCTGCCCCCTTCCTTCAGCGGCTAAATACGTAATACATGACAAAAGTCGACTTTTGTATATAAAATATATTCATCAGCAATTAAGACTCAATCGAAGAACTACTCAATGGCTTCATCGTCGTAACGAGAGGAACTATCTAACTACTTCATCGCTGTCACCTTTCTGCTTCTAACTTCAGTAGAAAAAGTCCCTAAATGGAACAAGTAAAGTGTTCACCTTTCCTCAATACTTCGAGATCGAAGAGTCCGTATAGATTTCAAAGAGTACTTAAAAAAAAAAAGACACGTCGATTAAATATCTATACCAGTCAACACCATATAAAACATTAATTTCCTGCTCAGGACAACATTTGTTATATCCTCAATATCGACAGAACAAGTACTACCAAACACCTAGAAAACTTCACAAAAACTTGGAAGATCATCAACAATCGAATAGGTTTTCGGTAGATGTGTCAGTTGAAGAAGAAGAAGAAGAAGAGGAAGAAAAGTGGGGGGGAAAGATAAATAAGACTCTGGCCTTAAATCTAATGTATTCACAAATCTACCCCAAAAAAACTTTGACAAAAAAAACCTAGACCAGCCAATCTACCTCCATCATTTTAGATTGATATGGATCTTCCGGAATCTGTCCGACCTTCCGGTATGCGAGTGTCTCCACGGTCGATCGACGCGGGTCTTGATAGACGAAAGTCTGGAACTGCGTCGACAGTGCGTCCTCCGAAGGCTGGATCTGGAAGGTTGCGTACGGGTAGATGTCTTCGGCGTATTCTGTGGGACAGGAACATAAGTCACCAGGCTGGCCAATAGGGGGAAGGCAGTAGACAGTCATTTCGAAAACCTTTTTCACCAGATCTACCAAACGCTTTCTGTCATTCAAAAATACACTTTTACCTGGCTTGTTAATTTTATATCTGGTTTACTGGATTATCTATAGACTCAATTCGTGACTTTCTTGAGTATAAACAATGAAGTTAATCAAACTCTATTTTTTAATGATAGAAAGCGTTTGCCAAGGGTGGTAAAATGTTTCCAAAAACGGTCTTGAATTACAGTACAATTACTTCTCTCTATTAGGAAGTTCCGATAGTCAGAAAGCTTCCATAATTTGCAAAGACAATGCTTTTCCAATTCGAAAGTATACAGTAACAACCATTATCAGAACATGACATCGTGTATTATATATATATATATATATATATATATATATATATATATATGTATATATACATATATATATATATATATATATGTATATAAACATATATATCTATATAAATATATATATATATATATATATATATATATATATACATTTTATTCCTTGAGAACTGAAAATTTAGTAGTTGAGTGGCGGAATGGTGAAGTGTGTATGTGTGTGTGTGTGTGTGTGTGTGTGTGTGTGTGTGTGTGTGTGTGTGTGTGTGTGTGTGTAAAATTTTACCTCGCTTATCCGAATACTTCCCTAAACCGAACACAGTGCGGATTTGTGAGTTCAGATATGTGGGTGGGGGGGAGGGCTACTATTAGGATAATAGAGTGCCTCTGGTATACGTAGGTTTTCTACATTGTGCTTATATTTTCGTTCACCCGCCATATTATAGCATTGTTTATATGAGACGAAAAAATATGAAATCGTACGAAATTGAAAAAGAAATTATTTTGACTCACGTTGGAACAAGACACAGCGCAACGACAAGCTCCTCCTTTGGGAAGGACGTCGGACAGAATCTTCTCCCCTTCACCCAACTTTAGAATCTATCAGTGCCATCACCGCACACCTGAGGGTGCAACCCCAGGGGCTGACAATCGGTCCCCGGACTGAGTCTAAGTTCTTTCCCTACCTGTCTCCCTCAGCCCCACCTAATTATTCGACATAGGATGAACTTGCAACCGGCGACTGATCCCGTCGTTCTTGTTATCCTAACTAGACAAAAGTTTAAAGTTCCTCTCTTGGGGATCGTTGCCGGTTACTGTTGGGGCCGTGGGTTTCGGGTGAGTGGAACTCAAAGGAACGGTTTTGGGTACTGAAGCGTTGACATTTGACATCAAGATTCTTCAACCTGACAGTCGAAGAGAACATAGGGAAATATATATTTTACGATCACAGACAAAATCAAATATTTCTCATCCACTTGCTCCCCTTGGTAAAAGGAGAATAGCGTCAAAAAAAAAAAAAAAAAAAAAAAAAAAAAAAATGTATGTATGTACGAAAAAAGCTGGAATCCGCCGGGAAGCATAATGTGGGAAACGTAGAAACACCAGACTCAGACGTAGGTAATTTATTCCCGACGCTCGGGTCCTATCCGGGACTTGTCCTCAGGAGTCACAATGCAATACAGAAATCATATGGTACAAATATACAAGCGACTACGTCCTTAGGAGAGGGACGTGGCAACCTTTGCACGGTGGTCCTGTGCTGGGTGAGAGTGCGTGGTGGTGGGGGGGGAGAAAGGGGGAAAGGGGGATGGGGGAGGACATTACCATGTGATTTCTGTATTCCATTGTAACCCCTGAAGACGGGTCCCGGATAGGACCCAAAACGTCGGGAATAAATTACCTACTTTTGAGTCTGGTGTTTCTACGTTTCCACCATATATATAAATATATATGTATAAATATATATGTATATATACATATATATATGTGTATATATATATAAATATATGTATACATATATATATTTACAAAATCCATTATCGTTAATTCACATCACGAACGTTCACAATATGAAGAACTTGAGGAAAAAGCAAACTTCTGTATACAATAGTAATACAAAAGTACCACAATACAACAGCACATTTGAGGACACTCGAATTTGACCCAATGTGTACTAAATCCATTAGAACGCACCATTTACTGTAGATTATTATATATGTGGTTCTATATAAAAAAATCATTTTACGAGAAGTAACTTTGTTTTTTGTACACAAAAATGTATCAAAGGAACAATGAGGAAACATGTATATACAGAAAACTGACGTTGTGGTATAGCTGGAGGGTTGATGAATGCTGTATCATCATGAATTCTATTAGAACTCGAGTAAGTAAACATCGAAGAATCCCACATAGTTCCGGAAATGTGTAGTGACATCTGCGTGTATGTTGAGTATAAAGACAACATCAACAATCATGTAGATGAGAGTGGTTACGATAAAATCACAAAATGAGATCCGGTTGATGGTTCAATTGATAAAGTCACTGTGTCCGTTTGGGACGTGCGTGGCTGGGTTCGAGTCCTCAGCCCGACTGCGTTTCAGTTCCTGATTTTTTTTCCCGTTGAGTTAAATATTCCTGTTACTTTCGATCGTGTTGCCGGGAATTAAGATGCAAAAGTTATTGTGGTTGATAAGATTAATATCTGTATACTAGGGATCATTCAGCATCTGTAAATACACACACACACACACACACACACACACACACACACACACACACACACACACACACAATATATGTATATATATATATATATATATATATATATATATATACATATATATATGTATATATACATATACTGTATACATATATGTATATATACATATATATATATATATATAATGTGTGTGTGTGTATATACATATGTATACATTCTCATTTATATAAATATCACCATTGTCACGTCGCCATCCTCCTCCTCTTCCACCCTCCTCTCCCACTCCACCTCTTCCTCATCATCATGATCGTCATCATCATTGTATACAAGATGAAGTGTCAAATCCTGATATTTTCAATCGAGGAAAACAAAGACAAATAGCATGAGACGAAGTCATGAGGAGAGGCCAAATTATGCCAGACAATGCAAAAAAGTAGGTCACGGGGTGATAGTAAAAAAAGGAGGCGAGGTCGGGTATTGGAAAATAAGGTCAAAGAGAAAGAAAGAACGGAAAGAGAAAGTAGAGGACAAAGAGGCAAAGAGGAGGAGGTAGAGGAGGAGGAGGAGGTAGAGGAGGAGGAGGAGTGATATCACCAAACGGCACTCTTGGAAAAAAAATGATCACGTAACTACAAAATCTAGACACGGCGCGTCGAAAAAAAGGTAAACACAGCAGAAAAAGGTCAGCCTTAGTGGCGGCTGCTTGATAACCCACCGGGAACTCTGTCGAGGTCATGGATCGGGGAGGGTGGAGGCTTCCTGACGGTAGCGTAATACTGTTCCCTCGCCGCTAAGTTGCTCTTGTTCTCTGCCGACACCGTCACTGGTGCCTGGCCCAGGCTGTCCTGGGAACCGCCCACTTCGCTCGGCTGAGGTTCTGTAAGAAATGGAATCGGGTTTAGTGTTGGGGAAGGTAGGATTCGCTATATCTCTATCTCTCTATCTATCTTTCTCTTTCTCTCTCGCTCTCTCTTTCTCTCTCTCTCTCTTTCTCTCTCTCACTCTCTTTCTCTCTCACTCTCTCACTCTCTCTTAACTTCTCTCTTTCTCTTTACGTCTGTCTGTCTGTCTTCCATACTACTCGTATCTCCTGTCTTCATTTCTTCTTCTCGTACTTTCTACATCTTCCCTTTTTCTGTCTCTACCATCATATCCTTACATCTATCGTTTTGTCTTTGTATTTCTATCATATCACAAAACAGTAATTTCATACAACCATCACTACAAAATTGAGATTTTTTCCTTTTATGTAACCTAGGATGAACTAAATTTTAACCCGCTAAGACCGACAGGCCTTAAATAGGGCTTGTGCATCGCAAACGTCCGACAGGCCTTAAATGGGGCCAGCTACTTTCAGCGCTAATAAAAACCGCGCTAAAAATTGGTAGCACTGCTATATTTGGCCATGACGTAGTCCTATGGTAGTACTGGTAAGGCTAGCAGGAAGTAAACTGCTCTCGCCAGCCAGTGTGCCGCAAAATTTTGTGAGAGGCCGTGCGCATCGTGTCACGGCGAGAATTTTTACGTATTTACGTATTTACTTATTTACGAAACTATTATTTACAACTATGCATCTGGTGGTGACCATAAACGTGCCAAAAACGGCATCAACAACCCTGTTGTTAGTGCACACGAGGTCGGGCAAAGCGGGATTCTGTGAAGCCAATCGTGTCCACCCAGCACTGCGTGCCGCCGCCAGAGAGGCGGAGAAGTTGCCGCTACCACAATCTTCTCCAACTCTCGGTAATTATTCCGAAACAAACTATGGTGAGTAGAGCAATAAAAACTTGTAGGATGCATGCATTGTCATGTCTACTAACAGTAGATTTTTTTCAGAGTAATTCATAAGAGTTGATTTTTTTATGATAATTGCGGGTACTGGGAGATTGCTAAATTTTCGGCCCGTCGGTCTTAGCGGGGTTAATGTGAAAAAAGTGAAAATTTTTAGTGTGAAAACTCTGAAAATATTTCCTTTAAGCTGAATAAAATCACCTGTAGACAACTGAAATAAACGAATTATAACGTGAAATGTCGCGGAAGATAACAGAACAGACGGAACATTTGCCACAAACTCAAGGGAGGCATCGGTTGGAGTGGGGAGGGGATGAAATCAGAAACGAAATATGGCAAAACATGGCCGTAGATTAATCTCACGACCTAATTCTGTTACTACCTACATATTCTGATATTGTCGGTGTATAGTATTATGATTTTAAGGGGCTATTTTGTGATAACAGTTTCTTGATAAAGTTAATATTATCAATACAAATTGTCAAAATATATTGCCATTTTCTATAATGATCTTTTTTTATATTTTAGTATGAGCCTAAGATATTAGAGGTAAAATCATGCTAATGCGCTTAATATTTTACAGAAAATGATATGAATATTTTAAGCATAAGGCACCTATATGAAAATATGAATCTATATATTGAAAGAAACACATTCATATAAACTTGTAAAGCTATATAATTTAATTTTTTCAGTCAAGATATTTTTTTCAAAATGCCCCCTATTTTGAGCCTACAATTTGTTGACTAATCTCGGATTGTATCTCATCCCAAGAAATTGACCCATTTTCTGTGTTTACTGTCTGAGAAAGAAAACGAAGCAATAGTTAGGGAAAACTATCGAATTTCACACGCTTCAGTCGTAATCATACAGGTTTATAAACATAGACGACTGAAGGTTTACACACACGCAAATACACACACACAGATAAACTATTTATATATATACGCGAATGAGTAATAAATAAGATAAATATCTAATTATTCATGGAAACAGTCCAATGTATATACAGATAGATGCGCTTACATAAAATTCTGTCTTTCCGTTTTTTGCTGACTTTAATCTAACCTAATTTCCTTGACACATCTCATCGAGTTTCATCGGATCTTTTTTTATTGCTAAACTAGGTACCTAAATACTAAATTTTAATTAAAAAAACTGGCATCAAATGAAGAAATATGAACTCTTTTTCCTGAATATAGTGATAAGTGGTCGTAATATCATTTCATATGTATTTTAAGAATATATATCAAATAAAGGACACGGGCTTTTACTTCTGGAGGCTAGAAACTAAATGGAAGTCTTTTCGATTTAACTAGACATCCAACAGCATCTAACACATGATGACATGAAACGCATGCGGTCTAAAACCTCCGAATTCTGATAGCTGCTATCATGCCTAATCACCTCGCAGAGTTTATTGGAAAAGGGGATGCATATAACAGACAGTGGAATCGAGGAGGAACCTACTTTTCTTGACACAGAGTGTAACGGCGACGACGATGGACACGAGCGCGATACACGAGATGATCACAGGGACGATAAAGGCCGGGTCCCTCAGCATTCCCTCCGTCAGGGGGCCGTGAGTACGCACGTCCTTCCTCAGGAGTTCGTCAGGAGGCACCGTACCTGCAGGAGAAGAGGCGTGTGACCTCACTGACGATACACAAACACGTCACAGAAGATCTCGTATCGATATACTGAGACCTCAAAGAACGCTGAAGAACTATGTAGGTTTGGAATGTTGGAAGGTCGACTCGGCGACAAACAGAGTACAATAAGACTCACCTCCTGCAGCCGTGAGCGTGGTGAAGGTGTAAGCAGCGTCAGTTTCCCCCGCGGGGTTGTGGGCCGTGACCTTGACGTGGTAGGTGGTTCCCGGTGTGAGGGCGTTGACGACGTAGTCACCCTGGTCTCCGCCCACCTGGCCGCTCACTGCGGGGCGGGGGAGAGTAGGTTAGGTTGATGGTCCCCGATTTCCAAGGTAGTTTTTATTTCATGACTACCGATAATCTTTTTTCGAAATAGATGTTTAGATCTTAAATCCGTATTTTGAATAGAAATAAGATTTTCAAGTTATTATGTGATAAACCATTATTTTTTTTTTTTTTTACAAAAATGAACGTTTAGATTTTAAATCCGTATTTTGAATAGAAACAAGATTTTCAAGTTATCATATGATGGACCATTAATCTTTTTTAGAAATAGGTATTTAGATCTTAAATCAGTATTTTCAATAGAAATAAGATTTTCAACTTATCATATGATGAACCATTAATTCTTTTTCAAAATAAATATTTAGATCTTAAATCCGTATTTTGAATAGAAACAAAATTTTCAAGTTATCATATGATGAATCATTAATTCTTTTCAAAATAGATATTTAATCTTATATCCGTATTTTGGGTAGAAATAAAATATTCAAGTTATCATATGATGAATCATTAATTCTTTTTCAAAATAGATCTTAAATCCGTATTTTAAGTAGAAATAAAATTTTCAAGTTATCATATAACCATTAATTCTTTTTCAAAATAAATATTTAGATCTCAAGTGCTTATTTTGAACAAAAATATGATGTTCAAGTTATAATGTGAACCATTAATTCTTTTTCAAAATAGACATTTAGATCTTAAATCCTTATTTTGATTAGAAATATAATTTTCAAATTATCATATGATGAACCATTAATTCTTTTTCAAAATAGATATTTAGATCTTAAATCCGTAGAGTAGAAATAATTTTTTTCAAGTTATCATATGATAAACCATTAATTCTTCTTCAAAATAAATATTTACATCTTGAATCCCTATTTTTAGTAGAAGTTAATTTTTTTATTTCTCATATAATGAGATGATGTTGTGTTTATGTTCTCCTGCTGTTGATCTTACCGATCTGCCACTGCTTCGCGTGTTGCGGTCGAAGTTGCACGGTGAAGTGACTCACGGGACATACGGTGTCTCCCCACTCCTGAAGGCGCAACGTAAGCGCTGAAGTGTTGGCTGAAACGAGGCGGTGCTGGGGCGGGGCTGAAGGGCGAGAGCCCTTGGTACGGATCGAGACAACTTCGCTTGCGCTGCCAGCACCTGCAGAAGGAGAGGAAAGGCGTTAGAAAGATCTTTCAGGAAAAGTGTCACAAATGTCTCTCATGTCGTAAACACCGTCTCCTTCTTTTGTCTGAATAAAATCAAGTGGTTTTGTATGGTAATGGGGGACCAACGTGTGATGAAAGAAAGTCTCTCTCAGATGCTGGTTTTTTTTTCTGAAGGAGAAGGAAGGTGTTACAAAGATCTTTCATATCGTTAACATGGTCTCCTTCGTTTGTCTGGATAAAATCAAGTGATTTTGAATAGTAGAGTTGGACAACGTGGAATGAAAGAAAGTCGCTATCAGATGCTGTTTTATTTTTTATATAACAAAATCTCCTGGATTCGGTTTAAACAGAAACTGCTATTTGTTCTGAAGGAGAAGGAAGGTGTTACAAAGATCTTTCATGTCGATAACACCGTCTCCTTCTTTTGTTTGGAGAAAATCAAGTGATTTTAAATAGTAGAATTGGTCAACGTGGAATGAAAGTCTCTATTATATGCTTTCTTTTTTTACTAAACAGAATCTCCTGGTCTCGGTTTAAACAGAAACTGCTATTTGTTCTGAAGGTGTTGGAGTCTTAAGGGAAAGCGAACAGGGGCACAGCATCAAAATGTAATGACCTAAGATGTTATTTATTTATTGTTACTTCTTCCTTAATTTTCTGCTGCTCTTTGACAAAAGGAATATGGAAGAGATATTGAAGTACAATTCCACAAACATAGAATGAACAAGCCACCCTTGAAATCCCTTCTATTACCATTACTACTAAAACTAATAATAATAATAATAAAAACAACAACGTGCCTATCCTATTATGTGAATTGATGTATAGGTAGTACATGGTTTCACAAGTGAGAACTTCAAGAATGTACTCCTTATTACTTCTATTACCATTACTACTAAAAACTAATGAAAAAAGACAACAACAACAACAACAACAACAACAACAACATACCTATCCTATTATGTGGAGTGATGTAGAGATGGTACATGGTTCCACAGGTAAGACCTTCAAGGGTGTACTGGCTCAGGTGTCTGGCAAGGGTGACTGGGTGCCACTCACCCTGGTCCCGACGCCAAGTAAGGGTGTACTTCCTTATGGGAGCGCCCCCGTTTTCACCCTGGCGCCAAGCGATGGTGACGGACGTGGCCGTGGCGCCAACTGAGTGCAGGAGGATCGCCGACGGGGGCACTGCGGGGGAGAGGAAGGCGGTGAGGTGGAGGTGCCGAAGTGGGTCATGGCACGAAGAGGTTTCAATTTTGGACTTTTTTATCTACTTAATTTAATTTAAATCAATTTTACTTTATTTTAGTTTATTTTGGGGTTATCTAATTTTGTATTCTGTGTTATTTTATTTCATTTGATCTTGTATTGTATTAATTTCTTTTTCTTATTCTATTACACAAATTGTATAGTGACCATGAGTCTTAAATACCCCAAGACTAAATTTCCCCAAAATGACGACATTCAAACAGGAAAAGGAAGAGGAAGAAGAAGTAGAGGAGGGAGAATAAGAAGAAGAAGAAGAAGATGAAGAAAAAGAAAAGAAAAAGAAGAAGAAGAAGAAGATGAAGAAAAAAAGAAGAAGAAGAAGAAGAAGAAGAAGAAGAAGAAAAGAAAAGGAAGAAGAAGAAAGGAAGAAAGTGAAAACAAGAAAAATTAAAATAAAAGAAAAAGACAAAATAAGAATAAGAGAGAGAAGATAAAAGAAGAAAAAAGTAAGATGAAAGATAATACGACAGATCCAAGTTTCTGAATAAGAACAGGAATAAGAATAAGAATAGGGATAGGAATAGGAATAAGATTAAGAAAGTGAACAGGAACAGGAATAGGAATTAAGAATAAAGATAAGAATAAGGATGAGAGTAAGAATCAGAATAGAATTAAAATAAAGAATAAAAATATGAATAAGAATAGGGATAGGAATAGGAATAAGATTAAGAAAGTGAACAGGAACAGGAATAGGAATTAAGAATAAAAATAAGAATAAGGATGAGAGTAATAATCAGAATAAAATAAAAATAAAGAATAAAAATATGAATAAGATTAAGAATAAAGAATATGAGAAAAAAGAACAAAAAACGAGAACAAGAAAAAATAAACAAAGAAGAGAAGAAAAATGAAAAAATAAAAATGAAAAATAAGAGAAAGAGAGAAAAAAGAGAAAGGATAGGAACAAAAAGAGGAATCAGTAAGAGAAGACGGCAAGAGAAATATGATACAAAAAAAAAAAAAAAATTAATAAATAAATAAATCAAATAACACGAAGAACCTATTCGGTTCTTCATGGACTTCGACCACGGCTCCTTCAGGAATTCTTCGCCCACGAACTCACCCATGATGACCAGGGAGTAACTGATGTGGTCCGATCCGTGCTGGTTGGTCACGTGACACGTGTAGTTCCCGGAATCACTCCTTCGACTCTCCCTAATGAGGAGTCCCCCTCGGGGCTGCGGTTCGAACCTGAAGAAGGAAGACACAGGTCGAGGTAAGGTACTGGCCAAGTTGGAGGGAAAGCGGACACGACCCAGTAACCAATGGTAATAGTGAATCTCGTGGTAATAGTATTCGGTAATAATAATAAATGGATGCACTGGGAAGGGTTTACGTCATCAGAGATGTTTTGATAAGAGATAAGGTGTTATGGATAGAATGGGGTGAAAATGTAATAAAAATTGGAAGTAAATTGGAAGTAAATGTATACACATATGTATACATGCTTGTAGATATGTTCGCACGCATGTATTTGGGTATGTACATTTGCATGTTTATGAGTACATGCGTACGTATGTATGGATGTATTGTATGTATGTACGTATGTGTGTATGTATGTATTTATGTATGTAAGTATATATGTATGTATATATGTGCGTAAGTATGTATGTATATAAGTATGTATGTATATATGTATGTATGTACGTATGTATATGCACTGTATGTATGAATATGTATATGTATGTATGTATGAATATGTGTATGTATGTATGTATGAATATGTAAGTATGTTTGAATATGTGTATGTATTTATGTATGTAAGTAAGTATGTATGTAAATAGCAGAAGTAAAATTTGAAGAAGGCTCTGCCTCTCAGAACCCTAATTTTGAAAGTTCTTCGAGAGTGAGATCTGACACGAGAGTTCTGACTTCGACAAGGTCTCACCTGTCCCCGGTGGGCAGAATGACGTCATCTCGCCTCCAGGTGAGGGTGGGCGCTGGGGAACCCACGTGGGGGCAGGGCAGAAGGACGTCAGCCCCCCTGGCCCGTCTCACCCATCCGCCCACAGTGAACACGCCGCCGCCCACTGAAAGAAGGAGGAGGGTGAGAGGTGGGTAAGGACCGGAGTGATGGGGGGTTAGTTGATTGTATGAATATTTGGTGACGTAAAGCTGTGTTGTATTTTTTTTTGTGGGTTTTCCTATTGATGTATTTTTCTGATTTTATTCTTCCTATCTTCCGTGAAACACTTGATTCTATCTACTTGAGTCCACAAAACTCTCATCCTATCACATCTCGACCTCTCTGTTTATTTTACGAGAAATTAAAGAAAAATAAGTTGAATTACTTTCATTTTTGCCTATCTTGTGTATCTTTGGCTATCATACACGTTCTATATATAGCTATTCACTGCATAACATCACCCATTAATTTTTATCACTTTGGTTACTATATACGTTCTATGAATAGTTATTGACCTCACCCATACACCCATCAATGTTAACACTGCCTCTTTTTCCTCCTTGTTGTCTTTGAAACCCGTGGATCAGTTTTCGAAACCTTTGTGTTCGTTGATCTCTCCTGTACACGGTTCTTTGATCGACATATGAAGGATAGAGGTTT
>NC_134778.1:63488988-63501488 GCF_046742065.1 Oratosquilla oratoria | reverse complement strand
GAGAGAGAGAGAGGAGAGAGAGAGAGAGAGAGAGAGAGAGAGAGAGAGAGAGAGAGAGAGAGAGAGGGAAAAGAGACAGACAGAGAGAGGGAAATAGAGAGGGACAGGGAGACAGACAGACAAAGAGATAGACAGACTATAAGAGGCTGGTAGGTTGAGGTAGATAAGTAGGTGGATAGAGGGGTAGGTGGCGTGGAATTAATTTTACGACTTAGATGTTTTGGAAACAAAGGCCGAGAGGAAGTTGCTGAGTTGCATAATCTCGCTCACCGCCTAAAGTTGGTAAACACCAGCTAGAGTATCGATATTGGCGCTGATGTGACGAAATGTAAACACTAAGCCACTCAAGCTTCGTGACTAAGATCGCTGGCGTAAGCAGTATTGATTGAGACAGTATAACAGCCTTTGATTGGAGGAAAGGGTGGAGGAGGAGAGAAATTATTGTTGCACGGAGGTAAAGTCACGCCCTTAAAGGGTGGCACTTATTTGTGACATTCAAAGTTATTGGATGAATTAAATATTGATGTCGAAGCAGACTTGGCTTGGTGGATGTACAAGGATCACAGGTGGAAGTCCTCTGGTGTACTTAATCAAACTAAGTTGTAGAAGTGTAATATTATTCGGAAGAAATGAAGAAAATTTACGTTTAATTCAGCTTCGTACTGAGTAATGGAACTTGACTAAGTAGGATTAAAGAGGCATGGGGCCTACATATGAGTGACGTTCAATCATAAGAGGATAAAAGAAAGTGAAGAAAATTGTGAGTGACTGAGGAATTACTGAAAGTGTTAGTAGCAGCGGAACTAACACAGACAGACAGAGAGAAAGAGAGGGAGAGAGAGAGAGAGAGAGAGAAGGGAAAAAGGGACAGACAGACAGAGAGAAAGAGAGAAGGAGAGAGAGAGGGATAGACAGAGAGAAAGAGAGAGAGAGGGATAGACAGAGAGAAAGAGAGAGAGAGAGAGAGAGAGAGAGAGAGAGAGAGAGAGGAGACAGAGAAATAATCTCAGTTGTGCAATAATGATAGAAATGGGCGGGAAGAGAGGAGGGTGAGGGTGAGGGTGAGGTGGAGGGGAAGGCGGAGGTGGAGGGGGAGATGGAGGAGGACAGAAGAGGAAGAAGAAGAAGAAGAAGAAGAAGAAGAATGTTTTCCAAAATATAGTGTCTGTGTGTCTCCTCTCTTTGGAAAAACTATGATGTCAACAGCTTATAAATCGTCATTATTTTCATTTTTTTTTTTTTTTTTTTTTATCAACCAATGCATCAGCTTCCTCTTGTTTTCCACTGGGAGGCTCTGAAAATCTCTTTCGTCAAAGGTTCTTATTTGTTTATTGTTTGTTATTATTTTTCTGTTTGTTTATTGTTACGAGTATTTGCTTGATTTTCATTTATCATTAATTATATGTCAATTTATTATTATTTACTATTTACCTCTTTGTTTACTATTTAACTATAGCTATGCATTTATTTATTTTATCTATCATTCTTTATATTATTATATTTTTTATTTACTTATTTATTTATTTATTTATCATTATTATAATTTTTTCGCATCCGACCTAGTTATGGACCAAAAGGTCTCCTGTCGACATGCTCCGCCTTTGTAATCCTTTGTAATCCTTATAAAAAAAAATATAAAATATTTCTCGCTAGGCACTTGGCATTGGTCTGGATTATTCATCTTTTTTCACTGAATAATCCTACCTTCCGGGAACTCTGGTCTCTGTCATTACTATCGAAGAAAACGGAGAGATAAAAAACGGAAAAAGCTCAAACTCTAAGTTGACAGTGGGCAATCCCCACGCACTTTAACCGTTGAAATAGAAGGAAAGTTTCTTTATTGCCTTGCTACTATAACCCGTTACATTCCATTATGACTACATATAGTTATCGAATATGCTTCGTATCTGTGTTTTTCTGTTTATGCTGAGTCGTTCGTCAATGTAAACGTATGTACATACAAGTTCATTTTGGTTTTCAAAATTTAGTATTTCTAAATTAAATCTAGCGGTTCTATACTTAGTAACAATATCACACTAAAGCGGTAGGGTCACAGGATTGGTATAAGGATGGTATAAGAATGGTATAGGGATGGTATTGGAGATATTTGTGGAATAGTTGAAGTTAAAAATGATCATAATTTCTTTTTTTTTTGAGTGGATATTATTCTTCAATCACAAGAAAGTACTGCGTTAATCTGGGCCGTAGGGGTATTCCCAAAGTCCCTAGAATACAAACTTATGCAGTCCATATCCCACAGAGGGTTTCAAACACATGAATTATATTGCGATTTTTCAAACGTGCCTTGCTGGACTTAAGCGTAACAGAGCAAGGCAATTGTGAGGGATTAATTGATGTGGTTTCATGTCCACAGCTGGGCCGTAATTGGCCATTTGACTCTGTGGACTCAAGTGGCCCTTAACCCTTGAAACACAGCGACGCACTTTATGTATTATGTTCTGGCTAAGGACTGGCGGTGTTGTGCTTATGAAGGGACGAGTTCTGGCCCAGATTGAGTCCCAATGCGTTTCGACAATCCTGAGACCAAAATTCGCTTCTTCAGCTGTGTGAAAGCGTCTTAAGAATATAAGAACATAAGAATGAAGGAGACTGCAAGAGACCATAAGGCCTACACTAGGCAGCTCCGTATCCATCCCCACCTGTCATCCCCATCCATAAAGTTGCCTAACCGTTTCTTAAAACAACCGATAGTTTCAGCGCTCACTACATGGTTACTAAGTCTATTCTATTCGTTGACCACCCTATTAGTAAACAAATTCTTGCCTATTTTTACTTCTTAAATACAAATTTGTCCATTTCAAATCTATTACTGCGAGTCCTGCCCTGTTGTCTTAATATGAAGACCTTGTTTGCATCACCCTTGTTAAAGCCTTTGATCCACTTGAACACCTCTATTAGATCACCCCGAACTCTTACCCCTAACTAGAACAGAATACTTGAATCAGGTTACCGAATTAAAGAGGTTAACGACCTTGTTGGGTTATGTTGTTCTGCGTGATCAGTGATCAGGAGTTTTATTTATCTATTTTTTAATCTTTTATTATTACTATTACTATTATTACTATTATTATTGTTACTATTATTATTATTATTATTGTTATTATTATTATTATTATTATTATTATTATTATTACTATTTTTATTATCATGATCATCATCATCATCATCATCATCATTATTTATTTATTATTATCATTATTATTATTATCATTATTATTATTATTATTATTATTATTATTATTATTATTATTATTATTATTATTATTATTATTATTATTCATATATTTTTGCAACATATTGTATACGGAATTCTGTTGGGGAATCTCGCTGGCTGAGCGGGTTAGGGTGCCTTTACTTGCGGCGAAGGTCGAGGGGATGGCGGTTCGAACCCTGCCACCGGCGAAGTTGAACCAAGGGCATGGTTAATTAAATTCCACGTTACAAATTCCTCTGTGAGGGGCACCGTGCTAGCCTCCCGATAGGGGGGAGTTTGTGACGTTAAACTACTGTATATCACTAAGAAGATATAATATCTGTGTGGTTGTGTGTTCACAGTATACATAACGCTGTAATATTGTCGTGATTTGTTATGTGCACAGAATATATGGGTGTACGTTTATGTTGTACACACTACGTGAAGCTGCATAGCCTAGGCTCTAAGAGGATGTGTAATGAATATACGGGCTTACATTAAGATGTGTAGTTTGTGTACCAAGAAGATACATGGGTACATTTGAGAGCGACTCATACGGAAGCTGGTCTCACAATATTTTGGAGAATCTCACGAACTCTGCCGTCTCACGAGATTCTTTGGATCACGAGATCCGCTCTCTCTCTCTCTCTCTCTTTTTTTTTTTTTTTTTTTTTTTTTTTTTTAGTTGCTAAGGATTTTTGGTTTGTATTTTTTTGATTACAAGAATTGTTCTTCTGATTGGTATCCGAACGCCTGACCTACCTCGGCGTCTCCGACGACGCTATCAACACGGATGACACCAACAACGCACACCTGGATAACGGTTTTTAACGGTCATTCGCCAAGTAGCCAACGGTCATAACCGTCAAGGCCAAGTGATGTACATAGTATTAACCGTAACGCTAACTTGATCCACGGTTTTCACTGAAGTCACGGTTTAACGAAACTGTGACGACCGTTTCGCAAAAGTGGCTTACGGTCATCTCCATCGAAGCGTCGGTTTGATAAACGGTTTTGAGAGAATTTACCCGCCGACCGAAACCTTTATAAAAATGATAATAATAAAAAAGAAAAAAAAATGAAATAGAATAAAATAAAATAAGATAAAATGAAATATAATAAAATGAAAATAAATAAATAAAATAAAACAAAATAAAATAAAGATGAAATAAAAAAAATAAGAAAAAAAATAAGATAAAATATAAATTAAAACAAAACAAAATAAAAGAAAAAATAAGATAAAAAAAAGAAAAAATCATGTGTATGTTTATTTTCAAACTTCCTCCTGTTCTTCATATACCTTGAGCGATGTGTATTCGGAGACTTCCACGTTGAGTTGACCACATAATCATGAGATGTGGGACACAGGAAAACACAGGGAAATAGTGTTTACTCACGATCCTGGGAACATGTACAAAGGTTGCTGGGAATGAACAACATTTTATGTTTTCTTTATATTCATAAGTAAACACAATCCTGCGCTGTTGCCACATCAACCTTATAACACGATCAAGCGGTCCACACAGAAATCTTGCCATTTGTTCTAATCTTCCACCACCCTGTATGTGGTACTGAGTACACAAATTGCATGCTGTCAATATTCTTGGGACTTTATGGCGCCCATACGGACCAGAACCACGCAGCATAAAAATGTATTAGTCACTATTATCTCGCTATCTTTTCGTATTGCTATCCTACTGACCTATGACCTAACTTCCTCGGAGCGATATTGACCCCAAGGATAGAAGCGCCGGTTACTGCAGAAGAAATACTAAATACTAACTGTGGTATTCTTAAAAAATTCTTTCCTTATATAAATCTTTTCTTATATAAATCTTATATAGATCCTTGGAAGGGAAAGGAAAGAGAAATACTACCGTAAGGATCTTACGGTGGTATTCTTAACAAAATTCTTTCCTTATATAAATCTTTCCTTATATAAGTTTTATATAAATCCTTGGAAGGGAAAGAATTTTTTTTAAATATCACCGTAAATTCTCTTGTGTATCTTGACGTGTCAAATATCCTCTCAATTGCTGCGTCATTCTTTGAACATTCTTAGTCTCTACATGAGGCTAGGCGGTGCTAAGCAAAGCTAGGCGAAGTTAGGAGAAGCTAGGCGAAGCTAGGGGAGGGTAAAGCGAGGCTAAGGCGAGGCTAGCGCGGGGTTATGCGAGGCTAACACGAGTGTAACGCGGGGCTACGCGAGGCTACGCGAGGCTACTCGAGGCTAACGCGAATGTAACGAGGAGCTACGCGAGGCTACGCGAGGCTAACGCGGGCCTACGCGAGGCTAACGCGAGGCTACGGGAGGCTACGCGAGGCTACGGGAGGCTACGCGAGGCTACGGGAAGCACAGAATTAAGGGTTCTTGGTTAATCATTTAGAGTATGGTGATGACCAATTAAGTTAATGGAGCTGTAGAAAAGGATGACCTGTTGGGTTGGGTGGGAGGAGAAGAATTGGGAGAAGGGACGAGGTTGGGGGGGGGGAGGAGGATGAGGGGGGATAGAGGAGTGGGGAAGAAAGGGTGGAGGGAGAAAGGAAAAAGGTGGAGAAGGGTGCTTATGGGCTTTGTCCGTACGGTTGTAGGAGTATCAATGGATTTGCCAGGTCGATGTAGAAGAGCCTGGGCGAATGTGGAACACGATGATTGGTTATGGTGGCTCGTGCTGCTGTGAGGCTAGGTTAGAGGTAAGGCTTAGATGACATCAGGTCAGTTCGCTTTAGATAGATAATTTCTATGTCGTAGATGTCATTATTCATCCCTCTGTTTTCGTTTATTTTTTGAGTGTGGTCAACTTCGGCTGTGGTGGTGTTCTTCGAAGAAAGCAGATATCTTAGGCAGACTCTTTAACAAAAGTTAGCATCGAAGTCACTTCAGAGAATGAATTTGAATTTTTGTTGTTCAAATTTTAAATTCGGTGGGGTTTAATGAGAAAGACGTGAAAGAGTGGAGAAAAGCTTAGATATCATTTCTAGGTTAAGTAAAGAAGAAGCATATCACTTGATAAAGATGGGCGTCTAGGAGAAGGTTATTTTGAAGGACAACTACTATAAGAAATATCAGTAAAATCAAATTAGAATCTGTCTGAAGAGATCAATTAGAATCTGCATGGGAGAATATGATGATTATCAAAAAGCCACGGGAAATCAGAAAAACTGATAAACGTTTTAAAAAGACTTTGAAAAGACCACCGAGGTTACTTGTCTCTAGTAAGATGCAGATTTCAGTATTTTATCGGGGTCCCAGTGAGGTTAAAAAAAAAGATAAATAAATGAAATAGATTAAATAGAACACAATAGAATAGAATAAAATAAAAGTATGTAAATAAAGAAAAATAAAATAAAATAAAGTAAGATCAAATAAAAAAATATTCGAAAGGTAAGTTTTAGTAGCCTTTAATGTCCTCTATTCCTTCTAGTGCACCTCGCACTATACACACGGAATCTGTGGGGAATATTCTTAATAACACCCCTCGACTCTAGTCCTGGCCAGTATAGATTTACTGGTGATAAAACCCTGATAGAGCCGCTACATCTCCAAAGATCCCAAGAATCCCACCAACCCCAAGATGTTACAAAAACACTTCTGGATCAATGGCCCTCTTGGTCCTGCTAATCCTGGAACATAACTACTGAAGATGTCTGTCGGAAGCCACAACGTTTTTGGTCACAAGCCTCGGACTCTGATGCACATGGATGAATACGATGGAACATTGAACTGTACCCTGCGTTTCCATTAATGTAATTGGAGACGTGTTTAGTTCATCACTTATCATAACATTACCAGGAATGGCCCTGAGCTTTTATCTTCACGCCAGGATCATGTCAATAGATCTCAAGCTAAGAGATAAGACTTTTTTTTTAGCAAGTCAATACAACGTGAAGAACTAGACTACGGTGATTACTTCTACACACATACATACATACATACATACATACATACATACATATATATATATATATATATATATATATACATATATATAAATATATATATATTTTTTTTCTGCCATCAGACACTTTAATCAACTGAGTCAAACCACCGTAGTATTTTAAATTTCATTTCGATTTAGGCTTTATACTCGTAACATTTAGTTGTCTTTTAATACAATCGCCTTAATTTTTGAATTTTTGTACACACCAAATAAAACTCACAGAGCCTTTACAGCACAGACACACAGGCAAACAACCGCAGACTCTTTGGGCTCGATCACTTGCTCCTATGAGTGGTTTGTAACATCCTCTGGTTGAAACTCAAATTGTCTGATGCTAAAAACTCACCCGTATGGTCATCCAGCGGCGAGTAGTGCAGGGTGTAGGTGGTGACGAGTCCGTGGGTGAGGTGAGGCGGGGGAGGGTTCCAGGAGATCTCAACGCGAGTGGAGGTCAGAGCCACACAAGAAACGTCCTGGGGAGGAGCTTCTGGTACTGGAAATAGAAGAAGAAGAAATCTTTCTTCAGGAAGAATTTACTGGGAAGAGCTTCTAGGACTGGAAGAAGAGGAAGAAGAAGAGGAGGAGGAAGAAGAAGAGGAGGAAGAAGAAGAGGAAGAAGAAGAAGAGGAAGAAGAAGAAGAAGAAGAAGAAGAAGAAGAAGAAGAAGAAGAAGAAGGAGAAGGAGAATAAGAAGAAATTTTTTCTTAAAGAAGAACTTACTTAGGGGTAGTTAGTTCGTGAAGGACAGACGGAGGTTATGTGCAGTTACAATCACAATTATTGTCTCCCTTCCCATACAAACATAACAAACGCAATCATTGCTGCAGGGCAGATATGGTTCTTTGTACTTTAATTTTCTTGTAACAGAAGTAATTTCCAGGGATGACTCCAGACCAACGCAACAGTATCTAGAAGACCAGTCTTAGATAAATCCACAAGGGGAAGGATGGCTTTAAGAATAACTAGTAAGGGAAAGGAAGGCTTTAGGAATAACTAGTAAAATTTAACTGCCCATACAGAAACTGCATTCAATTTTGAGTTAATTAGAGATATTAATATGGATACAGATGAGCGACATCTGTATTTTGTTGGAAGAGTTTGAGACATTACTTACTTCGAGCTGAAGTGCCTTAATGCCGAGGAAATCAAGTCAGAATGAAGAACACAAAGGACAGCAGAAACAAACATAACTTATACAGACACCATTTTCTCTACTCTTTCTCTATATCTGTTCGTTCCGTTCTCTCCGTCCGTTTTCTCCCATTTTTCTTTCTTTCTTTCTCCTCCCCTTTTCCTTCTCTCTCTTTCCATTCCCAATCTTGATCTCCCTCCTCCTTGTCCCTATGTCTCTTCTCTTTCAAATCTCTTCAGATTTTTTGTCACATGTCTCTCTCGCTTTACTGTCTCTAACACATTCAAAGTAATCTCGTCAGTTCTCTTCCTTCTTATTCCTCTTCCTCTTCCTTCTACTCTCTTACTTTCCACTTGTCTTCCTTCTCCCTTCACCTTCTCCTTCCTCCTCCTCTCTCCCCTTCTTTCCCCTCCTCTCTACTCCTCTTTCCCCTCCTGTTTTTTCTAGTTTCTTATTTCATATTTCCTCCTTCTCCCTCCTCCTCCTCTCCTCCTCTTTCCTCCTCGCGTTCATTCTATCCTCTTACCATCTTCTTCGTCTTCCTCCTCCCTTCTCCTCCTTCCTCCTTTCCTCTCTCGCTTTCCCCTCCAGTTCCCTCTACTACCTTGCTCCTCGCTCGTCCTCCTTCTCCCTCTTCCTCTCCTCCTCTTTCCTCCCCCCTTCTCCTTCCTCCTCTCCCCTCTCGCTTTCCCCTCCAGTTCCCTCTACTACCTTGCTCCTCGCTCGTCCTCCTTCTCCCTCTTCCTCTCCTCCTCTTTCCTCCTCCCTTCTCCTTCCTCCTCTACCCTCTCGCTTTCCCCTCCAGTTCCCTCTACTACCTTGCTCCTCGCTCGTCCTCCTTCTCCCTCCTCTTCCTCCTCCTTCCAACTTACCGTCCTCGAGGGTGGAGGCCGAGACCTCTGAGGAGAGAGGTCCGGGGCCTTTGTCGTTGTAGGCCTGGACGATGAAGGTATACCGAGTGAACCTCCGAAGTCCGTCAACGGTCCAAGACTCTTCGCCAGTCCCGGAGACTCCCACGGTGCTGAAGTTGAAGTTCTTGGACGAAGAACCCACGAAGTTCCTGGAGGAGGAGGAGCCGCTGACGCTGTTCGGGTTGACGGAGCCTCCGCTGTTCCCGCCGCTGCTGGGGCTGCTGCCGCTGCTGCTGCTGCTGCTGCCGGAGCCGCCTCCGATGTTGCTGCCGCTGCTGCTGCTCCCGGCGCTGAAGCGTCGGAGAAAAAGAGGACGTATTAGAGCACAACTAGTCTGATGTACTGTAACGTCATTTTGAGTTAAAAAGAAGAAGAAGAAGAAGAAGAAGAGGAAGATGAAGAAGAAGAAAAAGAAGAGGAAGAGGAGGAGGAAGAAGAAGAAAAAGAAGAAAAAGAAGAAGAAGAATTGTATCCATCTGATACATTATATGCCATGTTCATCTGCATCGGCTGGGACCAAAGACAATGCAGTTTTAAGTTTTGTGACCTAGTTAAAAAGAAGAAGAAGAAGAAGAAGGAAAAGAAGAAGAAGAAGAAGAAGAAAAAGAAGAAGAAGAAGAAGAAGAAGAAGAAGAAGAAAAGGAAGAAGAAGGGTAAGGAGAAGATGAAGAAAGAGAAGAGAAAGGAGAAGAAGAAAAAAACAAGAAGGGTAAGGAGACAAAGAAGAAGAAGAAGGGAAGGAGAAAAAGAAGAAGAAAAAGAAGAATATGAAGAAGAGAAAAAAGAATAAGAACAAGAAGAAGAAGAAAAAGAAGAAGAAGAAGAAGAAGAAGAAGAAAAGAAGAAGAAGAAGAAGAAGAAGAAGAAGAAGAAGAAGAAGAAGAAGAAAGAAAAAGAGAAGAGGAAGAAGAAGAAGAGGAAGAAGATGAAGACGAAGAAGAAGAGGAAGAAGAGGAAGAGAAAGAAGAAGAAGAAAAAGAAAAAGAAGAAACAAGAAGAACAAGAGGAAAAAGAAGAAGAAAAAGAAGAAGAAGAAAAGGAAACAAGAAGAAGAAAAAGAAGAAAAAGAAGAAGAAGAGAAGAAGAGGAAGAAGAAGAAGAAGAAGAAGAAGAAAAAGAAGAAGAAGAAGAAGAAGAAGAAGAAGAAGAAGAAAAAGAAGAAGAAGAAGAAGAAGAAGAAGAAGAAGAAGAAGAAAAAGAAGGAGAAGAAGAAAAAAAAAGAAGAAGAAGAAAAGAAGAAGAAGAAGATGGAGAAGAAGAAGAAAAAGAAGAGGAAGATGAAGATGAAGAATATGAAAGAAGAAGAAGAAGATGAAAGAAGAAGAAAAAGAAGAAGAAGAAGATGAAAGAAGAAGAAGAAGAAAGAAGAAGAAGAAGAAGAAAGAAGAAGAAGAAAAAGAAGAAGAAGAAGAAGAAGAAGAAGAAGAAGAAGAAGAAGAAGAAGAAGAAGAAGAAGAAAAAGAAGAAGAAGAAGAAGAAAAAGAAGAAGAAGAAAAAGAAGAAGAAGAAGAAGAAGAAGAAGAAGAAGAAGAAGAAGAAGAAGAAGAAGAAGAAGAAGAAGAAGAAGAAGAAGAAAAAGAAGAAGAAGAAAAGCAAATTGAAGAAGAAAAAGAATAAGAAAAATAATAAGAAAAAGAAAAAGAGGAAGAAGAAATTCAAGAAAAAGAAGAAAAAGAAGATGAAGAAAAAAGAAGAAAAAGAAGAACGAGAAATAGAAGATGAAGAAGAGGAAGAAAATTAAAAAGACGACGAAAAGGAAGATGAAGAAGAGGAAGAAGAATGAAGAAGAAGAAGAAGAAGAAGAAGAAGAAGAAGATAATTTTATTTTATCAATCTGATACATTATATGTCAGGTTCGTCTGCATCGATTGGGACCAAAGACAGTGCAGTTTTAAGTTTTCTGAATAAATATAAAGAAAAAAAAAGATTTTTTTTTTTATCAGTTTGATAAATTATACGCCATGTTCGTCTGTGTCGGTTAGCACCAAAGACAATGCAGTTTTAAGTTTTGTGACCTAGTAAAATAAATATATAAATAAATAAATAAATAAAAAATAAATAAATAAATAAATAAACTGAGCCCTGATTCTAAACTTTAGTATTGACCTTAACAAAACTTAAACAAAACGCTCCAAAACCCTTCCCTTTCCAATCCTTCTGTATTTATCTGTTTACCTAATTACTTACCTATCATATCTTTATCTGATACTCTTTCTTATTCAGCCATCAACTTAAACGCCTATTTATTACTTGAGTTAATGCAGAAGTCAGTCAGAATGCCCTTTAACCCCGTTCTGAGACTTAAGCTATTCTATTCTGAGTATTGCCGGATGAGCTCATCCATCCTGATCCGTTGTAATCCAGAGCATCCGGATGTTACCTCTCACTGTAGACTCAGTCCATCCATCTCTTACATCCGGGACCTAAGGTCCCTCGATGTTCGCTTTGTCTATTTCTTTCACAAAGACTTCCAGTGGGTTCTGCTCCATCATATGCAAATCTCTTCGATTCCAGCGTATTGTGATAATGTCATGAAGGTCTTGTTTTCCTAACAGTTGAAGGCCCTGTTCTCACTAGCGGTTTGAACCGCGCGGAAACCGCGGCGGTACAACATAGTCAAGGAAAAACTGCGCGGTTGTGTGTGAACACCTTCATTGACAGTGACAATTATAGTTGAACCGCGGCGGATGAAACCGCTAGAGTGAACAGGGCCTATACGTAGTGGCTGGGTACGCTCTTAGCCCCCTCCCCATAGAAAGATCTCTTAGGCCCAGTCCGGTAAGCGAGTGACAGCCTCTCGGGGCTGCACCTCCAGACGGAGGTGAGGATATTGAGATTTGAAAACGGGCGAGAGGGAGATGATTCTCTCTGACGCCCATCTTCCATGGCCACTACGTGTATGTACTTGTCCTTGGTCCCATCAACGTACACAAAGGAACACAAAGAACAAACAACAGCAGGCCTACTGGCCCTAACGAGGCTGTTTGTGTTTACTATACTAAGCTACAATGAAGAAAACCGGGTAACTAGGCGATAGAAGATGAACTAACACTACTGCTACCACTATCCTATCTAATTACAATTGAATACCGGAATGTCAGATCTTTAACTGCAAGGGATAATATTTTATTTGTGGATTAGGGTCTAAGTATATATCTAGGCGTAATGTCTAGTTTCGTGGTTCTCAACCTGGGATTTATGGACTGCTGTCATAAATTGTACATTTACATATAATGTGAGGAATCTGAATGTAACTTAAACATATCACAAAAATCTATCAAATGTAAGATAATGATTGTCAT
>NC_134778.1:63471488-63476488 GCF_046742065.1 Oratosquilla oratoria | reverse complement strand
CCCAGTATTGTGGACAAACTTCCTGATGCTACGTTTCCAAATTCGGTTTTTGGATTTTTCCATTTTTTTTCTTCTCTGAGGCGGCCATTTTTATTTGTTAATGAAAACGTGGACAAACTTCCTGATGTTTCGTTTTTAAAATCGGTTTTTGGATTTTCCGTTTGTTTTTTTTCTCAAAGGCGGCCATTTTTATTTGTTAATGAAAACGTGGACAAACTTCTTTTCTGAATTCGGATTTTTGGGTTTAATTTTTTTCTTCTTCTTTAAGGCGTCCATTGTTATTTGTTAATGAAAACATGTTTGACTGATTCTGTCTTTCTTCACAATCTTATGCCGATGGTATGGTTATGTTATATTATTATAATTTTTCTTTTTTTCTTTTATTTATTTATCATTATTATATATTTTTTCCGCATCAGTCCTATTTATGGATCAAAAGGTCTCCTGTTGGCATGCTCCTCCTTTGTAATCCTTTGTAATGTCCTCAGAGACATTCCTCCAGGTAGGCTTTTGTTTTAAGATGAGCCCTCATCAGGACCAAAAGGTCTCCTGTCAGCATGCTCCTCCTTTGTAATCCTTTGTAATGCCTTCAGGGACATTCCTGCAGGTAGGCTTTTGTTTTAAGATGAGCCCTCACCAGGAGACGCTTCGCTGCGACTAAAGGGGGTTCCACACGTGCATGCTTTACCGCAGGCTTGCCTGCACAAACCGGTTTGTATACGGATTCCCGTGCGTGTGGACGAAGTAGTAAACAGTATAAAAACGCTAAAATAACCTCTTCGTCAGGCATGACTACCACCACCTAGACCTAGAAATGGACTGACGATTGTGCATACTCTTTTGTAACGTGTGGACACGCAGGGGTGTTCCGTATAGTTTGCACAAATTCGTAACGCGGAAGTAAGTCGCTGCGGCTGGAACCCCCTTAAGGCACCTTTGCCCTGTGTGATTGGGTTTCCAGGAGCAAACGTCAGTCACTAATTTCTCTCTTCGGGTGATTTGATCAATTTTACAGAAAAACAGGATCTCAAGAAAGACTTTCTAGCGAGGTTAGTACCCAACCAACACAAGGCCTGAATACTGTTGGTAATCACATACAAGGCCTA
The DNA here is from genome assembly GCF_046742065.1 of Oratosquilla oratoria. Taxonomy (NCBI): domain Eukaryota; kingdom Metazoa; phylum Arthropoda; class Malacostraca; order Stomatopoda; family Squillidae; genus Oratosquilla; species Oratosquilla oratoria. Next base: position 63,475,382 of record NC_134778.1, on the reverse strand, counting down.
CACAGCACTGTTGTCATTTAATGGGAATTTTCTACAAATTTGTGGAAAAGTTTAAACTGTTTACCATTACTTTTGTGTAGAATTTGAAGAATTGCACGTTGCAATGAACTTATTTGTTTATGTAATAATTCCTTCTTTTTGGCGGGAAAAAATGTGGAAATCCAGATTTCCTTGTGGGAATTTTGTCGAAAAAATCTCACTTATTTGTGGGAACTGGCATAGTCCATACACGACACAGTCTAGTCCGATCCGGCCTCAAGATCAGATCGTACCGTGGGTGGGGTCCTTCATGCCCCAGTCACACCAAGCTTACGACCCGTTTCCGACCACCTTCGACCGAAAATCAAGCGATCGGTCGGCGACACAAAACCTAGGCAAGGAATTGAAATGGAAAAAAGTTAATGTAGTTGATGAGATGAAAATCTATGTACTGGGGACTATTCAGCGTGTGTTGTAATATATCTATCCATCTATCTCTCTATTCATCTATCTTATTACCGACTACCAGCGACTTCCAAAGACTACCTGCAACTGGTCGGCGATCACTTGCAGGTCGGAAACAGGTCGTGAGCTTTGTGAGGCTGGGACCTAAGGGGGAGACTTTGAACTCGGAGTCCCCGATTTTATCTCTCTTCCTCTCTTCTCTCACCTTCTCTTTTCTCCAATCTTACTTTCTGCCTCTTTCTTGCCCTTCGCTTTAATGCTCTCTTTTCTGGGCTTCTCTTTTTTGAACTCTACTCTTTTCTATCCTTCTCTCTTTTCTTCGTCCCCCTTTTCTGCTTTTCTCTTTTACATCCTTCTCTCTCTCTCTTCTCGTTCTCTTTTTGTCTTATCTTTTACGTCATTCTCTTTCTCTCTCTCTCGTCCTCTTTTAGTCTTCTTTTTTTCATTCTTGCTCTCTCCGACCCTTCTCTCTCTTCTCGTTCTCTTTTTTTGTCTTCTCTTTTTCACTCTTTCTCTCTCCAGCCCTTCTCTCACTTTCCCGTTCTATTTTTGTCTTCTCTTTTTCACTCTTTCTCTCTCCGACCCTTCTCTCTCTTCTCGTTCTCTTTTTGCCTTCTCTTTTTCACTCTTTCTCTCTCTGGGTCTTCTATCTCTCTTCTCGTTCTCTTTTTGCCTTCTCTTTTTTTCACTCTTTCTCTCTCCGGCCCTTCTCTCTCTTCTCGTTCTCTTTTTGTCTTCTCTTTTTCACTCTTTCTCTTATCGCTGCATGCAATCTCCCCACTCCCAATGTCTTTTATATCCACGAAACACATCACCCTTCTCCCTACTCCCTATCACTCCCTATCTCCCTGTCCTCCCATTCTTCTACTCCCCTTCCCTCGCGTCCTCCCCCCTGTCCCCCCTCCCCCCAGTCTCACGTCTCCACCCCTCCCCTTTCTCCCCCCCTCCTTTTTTATTCTTAATCTTCCATATATGCCTGGACGTACACTCATGCACGTATATAGGAGTGTGTGAATGGATAAGGATGAAATCGCACACACACGCACACACACACACACACACACACACACACACACACACACACACACACACACACACACACACACACACACACACACACACACACACACACACACACACACACAAACACACACACACACACATACACGCACGCTCTCTCCCTGTCTCTCTCCCTCCCTCCCTCTCTCTCTCTCTCTCTCTCTCTCTCTCTCTCTCTCTTTCTATCTCTACATCTTTACTCTGGAGTCAGATCTACTCCACAGTTTCGCTCACCATCTCGTTCCAAACATTTTCGATCTCTTTCTTCCCCCTTCGTCCTCTCAAGGTTCCGTTGTCCGATTTCGATTTTCCCGATCCCTCTCTCTCTCTCTCTCCCTCAATTCCACACCACTCCCGGGTGTTCTTCCTCCTCACTCCCTTCCTCCCTCTCTCCTCCCAGTCCTCCCTTTCCCTCGTTAACTTCTTCTTTTCCTACTCCATTCTCCCCTTCCTTACCCTCCTTCCGTCCCCCAAATTTCTTTTGGTGTTCTGCATGTTTTGAATGTGTTCATGAGTTCTTTTTCTTTTGTTCACTTCGCTGCGTCCACCTTTACGCTGTTTTCCAATAGTGGAAGCCCTTGGCAGCTTGTGCACGTGTATTCTAACCAAGAGGCTCTTTTCGAAACGTGCAGGTTTACTCTTAGACTGTACAAACGCTCTTCGTCCTGTTCAGAAGCGTCTACACTTGATCTAAGAACGACCTCCAAGCTGGAAACGGTATCCTACCTCCTGTTTAGAAATCCTTTGGCTTGCGCAGGTCTCCCTTCACCTCTGCAGGACCTCTTCGACCTCCTACGGGGCTCTTCGAGCTTCTGGTAGATCCTGCTGACCTTCGTCGAGCTTCTGGTAGATCCTGCTGACCTTCGTCGAGCTTCTGGTAGATCCTGCTGACCTTTTTCGAGATTATGGTAGATCCTGCTGACCTTCATCGAGCTTCTGGTAGATCCTGTTGACCTTCTTCGAGCTTCTGGTAGATCCTGCTGACCTCTTTCGAGATTATGGTAGATCCTGCTGACCTCCTTCGAGCTTCTGGTAGATCCTGCTGACCTTTTTCGAGATTATGGTAGATCCTGCTGACCTTCTTCGAGCTTTTGGTAGATCCTGCTGACCTTCTTCGAGATTATGGTGGATCCTGCTGACCTCCTTCGAGCTTCTGGTAGATCCTGCTGACCTTCATCGAGCTTCTGATAGATCCTGCTGACCTTCATCGAGCTTCTGGTAGATCCTGCTGCACCTTCTTCGAGCTTCTGGTAGATCCTGCTGACTTTCATGGGTTTCTGCCATCATTTGTAAATCTTCGTCCTCTTGTCGTAGTTCATCTCCGTGCTCACCGTCTCTCTTTTCTATCCTCTTTTTCTTTCTATCTCTTTGTCACCCTTTCTTCTAACTGCTGCACCCACGTTTGCTTACTTATTGTTAATTTCTTTCGTTGTCTTGCGTCTTCCTCTGTTCCCTCTTAATGTCCTCTTGTTGCATCTTAAAGCCTTTGACCATCCACCATTTTCCTTTTCCAAAAGCTTCACTTTTATTCTTTCTTTCCCATTCAGCTCTCTAAGTCTTTCCTTTGTCTAAACTTCATCTAACCCATTCCATGCCTCCACTCCTCCATCTAAACCTCTCCTACCTAGCGCCGATTTAATGAAGCGGCCTTGCTGTGGATGTGCTGTGTCCTGCGACACTGCTTCTGACCCAGGGCAGTGGACAGGGAGCAGGGATGACCCGTCATCTAGGAGGTGCTAAGATGGGAGTGAGGGTGGAGGGGTGTGGAGTGTTTTCGGGGATGAAATGGGTGGGAATGTTTTTGTGCCTTGTCCTTTTTGGCTACCCCCCTGGTAAGGGAAAAAAAAAGCCTTGGTATATGTATGTATGTATGTACCTAGCGCTTCTATCTAGAATCCTAGAACCCAAATTTGAGACCATTCTTCTGATTTGACTGCCACCCATCCAGATCTCCCTACGTTCCAAATTTTTATTTGGTTTTCTCTATCTATTCTCTTGCGTTCCACGACCTTCCCCCCAGTCCCCGTATCCATTCTTACAGCCCTCCTGGACTCCTATTGAGATCCCCGTTCCCTTATCCAGGAGGTCTGGATCCTTGTGCATTGAAAACGAGACAAAGCTCCATCGACTCCTTAAATCTTTAATTAAAAATCAGTCAAGCGTAAGTGTGTTTCTTTTCGTGCCTCTTCTCCTGGCCTAACGGGGCTCCCCTCAGCCCCCCTCCCTGACGGGGGGGAAGGGGGACATGCCACGGAAATTAGCGGGGGGGGGAGGGAGGGAGGGGGAGGTGAATGAGAAAGGCCAAGAGATGAGTCTCGTGGAATGATCAGAAGTTATTTCCAGGAACCGTGAATAGCGTCTGGGGGAGATGAGATGGATGTGTTCTTGTGC
>NC_134778.1:63463988-63466488 GCF_046742065.1 Oratosquilla oratoria | reverse complement strand
AAGGTAATAAGCACTTTCTTCCGAAAGAAATGAAAACACAAGTAAAGCAAAGAAATAAGAAGTAATACAGATATAAGATAATAAAACGAATAGAGAAAGCTTTAGCTTTATCAGGAGGTTTTCGATGAAGATTGGCACAATTTTTCAATCAATGTGTACGTACAGACTTCTTGAACATTGGTACAGTGTAAATATCTTTTACCTATATCCGTGTAATATAGCCACACATCTTGAAGATGTTTGCAATTTCATGTACAGGTGGATGTACTTCTAAGTACTACGTACGTACATACATACATACATACATACATACATACATACATATACCAACGGCAACATATCTTGAAGATGTTTGCAATTTCATGTACAGCTGAATGTACTTCTAAGTATTACATACATGCACACATACATACATACATACATACATACATACATACATACATAAATGCACACACACATACATACATACATACATATATACATGCACACATACATACATATATACATACATACATACATACATATACCAACGGCTTTGTCCCGCTTACAAGGGAGGTAGCCAAAGTCAAAGGCATAAATCCACTCCCACCCATTTCATCCCCACATACTCCACTCCCATTCACCACCCCTCCCTCCCTCCCTCCCTCCCTCTTTTCTTGGCTCCTCCTGGATGACGGGTCATCCCTGCATCTCGCCCACTGCCCAGGGTCAGAAGCTAATAAGTACTACAAAAACTAATATATGAAATCAGACAAATCTTAGAAATTTTCGTTGTGTCGATTAGCACTTCTAGAATCCCCAAGGATTTGTGGTGTCTCGATTAAAAGTAAGTAAAGAGAATATGTAGATTTTGGAATGAGATATTCTATTATACAGTTGATCATATGTAAGCTAAACGAGTAAAACTTAATTTAATAAACCACTTATATGTGCGCACACACACACACACACACACACACACACACACACACACACACACACACACACACACACCTCGTGGCGCTGTGGTTAGAGTTCTCGCCTGCCACTACGGCGGTCCAGGTTCAACTACCGCCCAGGGCTGAAATAATTTCAGTATCGCTGCGCTTCGGGGTGTTACTCCAACTCTCGTGGGCGAGTAGTTGGAGGTGTGTGTACGTGTAAAGTCAAAGTATTACCCATAGCTCTGAGCTCTCATCCGAGAGGTTAGTAACTGTCGATCACGAGTCCAACACGTGATCCAAGACCATGGTGAACCATGGTGAATCACACACACACACACACACACACACACACACACACACACACACACACACACGCACACACACACACACACACACACACACATTTATATGTATACACATGCGTTTGTATCCGTAGAGAGAGAAAGAGAAACCGAAGAGAATTAAAGAGAAAGAGAAATAGAGAGGCGTGTAGAGAGCAAGAGAGCGAGATTGCGCGGCACAAGAAGCCAGAGGGACCCAAGAAAGAGCAGATTTCGGGGACACAATTCTGGTCCTTAAAAGATATGCTCACTGATAAGGCCCCCCCAAACGAAACAAAGGAAGTAATACAATAGCACGGAGGAGGGGGAGGAGGAGGGGAGGAGGAGGAGGAGGAGGAAGGAGGAGGGGAGGAGGAGGAGGAGGAGGAGGAGGTGGAGGAGGAGGAGGAGGAGGTGGAGGAGGGGGAGGAGGAGGGGGAGGGGGAGGAGGAGGAGGAGGAGGAGGAAAGAGGTACGGGAAGAAGAAGGACCGGAAGAAGAAAAAGGGGATGGGATGAGGGAAAGATGAGGAGGAAGAGGGGAAGGGACGGGGAAAGAGGATGAGGAGGTGGGATGAGGGGAAAGAGAATGAGGATATGGGGAAAGAGAAGAAGAAGAAGGTGGGAGAGAGGAAAGGGAGAAAGAGGAAGAGGAAGAGGAGGAGGAAGAGGATGACGAGATGAGAAAGAGAAGGAAGAGTAGGAGGAGAAGGTGAAGGAGGAAGAGGAGGAGGAGTAGGAGGAGGAGGAAAAGGAGGAGGAGGAGGAGGAGGAGGTGGAGGAGTGAAGAGGAGGAGGAGGAAAAGGCAGAGTAAGAGGGTAAAAAGGAGACAAAGCAGGAACAAGAAGGAGAAAGAGGAGAACGAGGAAAAGGAGAAAACAAAGATAGGGAGAACGAAGGGGGGGGAAGGGGAAGAGAACGAGGAGTAGGAAGAATAGGAAGAAAAAAAAAAGGAAGAAAACCCAGGAAGAAAAACAGGAGGAAGAACAGTCGATTTCGAAAAAAAAGCAAAAAAGCAAAAAAGGAAAACAGGAAAAATTTTCTTTGCTCGGTACATAGAAGATTTTTGGTTCCTTTGCCGGCAGGAAAGCGGAGCAAGAGTTTCCGAATACCACAGACATAATTATCTAAAACAGCCGTTGGCTCTAGAAGGAACCATGGAAAGAAGGCGAGCAAGTGGTCTGACGCGAGGCAGAAGGAAATTGAGGTGGATGGACGGAATTGAGGTGGATGGACGGAAAGGGAAAATAAATTGGA
>NC_134778.1:63453988-63456488 GCF_046742065.1 Oratosquilla oratoria | reverse complement strand
CGACTCGCAGTTCAACGGTGATTATTTTTTTTATCACTCCTGGGCGGGATTCGAACTTGGCTCATTGAATTACTGATCGAGAACGGTGCCACTACACCGTCGAGCCGCGTGTGTGTGCGCGCGCATATATATGTATATATATATTCTGTTGAAAACGACAGCAAATTCATTAGAAATTAATTTCTTTCTTAAGCTTTGTAGCTTTCGGAAAGTAGATTTCTGGGGGAATGAGAAGGGAAGAAGCAAATTTCCAATTGACATTGGTAACTTATATTAACACAGAAGTCTATGTTATATACAAAATAAATGAAAATAAACAAAACACAGTATAATAAACCCAAGACGTTCATTATACTGTGTTTTGTTTTGTTTATTTTCATTTATTTTGTATATAACATAGACTTCTGTGTTAATATAAGTTACCAATGTCAATTGGAAATTTGCTTCTTCCCCTCTCATTTCCCCAGAAATCTACTTTCCGAAAGCTAGAAAGCTTAAGAAAGAAATTAATTTCTAATGAATTTGCTGTCGTTTTCAACAGAATATGCTTAAAAGAGAATCTCCTGCCACGCTTCACAAATATATATATATACATATATATATATATATATATATATATATATATATATATATATATAGAGAGAGAGAGAGAGAGAGAGAGAGAGAGAGAGGAGAGAGAGAGAGAGAGAGAGAGAGAGAGAGAGAGAGAGAGAGAGAACTCACGCCAGGAGACTCTTAACTGCCTTCCTGTCGCCACGCGATTTTATTCAAAGAAAAAATCCCCGACAACCCCGGGGTTACAAAAAACCTTTCACTGTCAAGGCCGACCTAAGCCTGCCAAGGGTTAACCTCTGTGGTGAACCTTGAGACTCCTGAGGAGGATCCTGGCGAGGCGCTCCTGTGGAGGTTAATTTCGAATGTCGTCCTCGGAGCGGTGGGCAAGTGGACCTAGGACTCGAGACCACTCCGACCTTGGAGAGGGTTTTTGACACTTCGAGGACGAGCTCGAGGACGAATGTCGTCCTCGGAGCAGTGGATAAGTGGACCCTGGACTCGAGACCACTCCGACCTCGGGAGAAGGTTTTTGACACTTCGAGGATGAGCTTGAGGCGGAATGTCATCCTTGGAACGATGGACAAGTGGACCTAGGACTCGAGACCACTCCGACCTTGGAGAGGGTTTTTGATACTTCGAGGACGAACTTGAGGACGAATGTCATCCTTGGAGCGATGGACAAGTGGACCCTGGACTCGAGATCACTCCGACCTCGGGAGAGGGTTTTTGACACTTCGAGGACGAGCTCGAGGACAAATGTCGTCCTCGGAGCAGTGGAAAAGTGGACCCTGGAGTCGAGACCACTCCGACCTCGGGGGAGGGTTTTTGACACTTCGAGGACGAGCTCGAGGACGAATGTCGTCCTCGGAGCAATGGATAAGTGGACCCTGGAGTCAAGACCACTCCGACCTCGAGAGAGGGTTTCTAACTATTCGAGGACGAGCTCGAGGACGAGCTTGAGGACGAGAACGAGGACGAGCTTGAGGACGAGAACGACCGACCGGCCGGCGAAGAAGGCCGGACGACGGAGCTGCCTAGTGTAGGTACCGTTCTGCCTAGTGTAGGCCTTATGGTCTCTTGCAGTCTCCTTCATTCTTATGTTCTTAAGGAATAGCCGGCCGGCTGGCCGGGACGGAGAACAGAATACAACGGAACACCTCGAAGGTTGGCCTAAAGCAGCGTTTCTCAACCTAGGGTTGCTACCACCCCCTGGAGGTGCTGAAATCAATTACAGGGGGTGCTGGGAAGTGATGCACACAAAAATCACATTGATATATGTATCACTGATTACCCAGTTGTGCAGATTTGACTTTTTCCATATTATTTTATTTCTCCTAGGATGTTCTTATTTCTTTTACAAACAATATTGTCAATTTGTTTCAGTTCTAAGGAATCAAGAAAATAAATCATCAAGCAGTACACTTCACTTTCTTTTATCCTTCTAATAACATGACAGGAGTGCTGGATTGCTTAGACGTGACAACAGGGGGTGCTGCTATGGTCGGAAAAGGATTACAAAGGATTACAAAGGTGGAGCATGCAGACAGGAGACCTTTTGGTCCATACCTTGGTCGGATGCGAAAAAAAAATGTACAAATGGTAAATAAATAACTAAAAACTATAATAACGGAAATAATAAATAAAATACATAAATAAATGCATAGGTATAGTTAAATAATAAAACAGGTAAATAGTAAATAATAATAATAAATTGACATATAACTAATAATGAATGAGAATCAAGCAAATAATAATAAACAAACGGACAAATGATAACAAAACAAACAAACAAGGTTGGGAAACGGTAGTGTAGAGGGAGGGACATTGGAACTATAAACATACGGGACGGGAAAATCCGGCCGGCTAGTGCACACAGAGACAAAAGGATACAAGGAATAGCCGGCCGGCTGGAACGGCAAAACAAGAAATAAGAAAAACACGAAGT
>NC_134778.1:63446488-63451488 GCF_046742065.1 Oratosquilla oratoria | reverse complement strand
CATTTTCTAAAGTATAACAAAAAGGTCTCCTGTGGCCTTAGTAAGGCCTTGGGGACACTTGTAAGGTCTTACTGGGGCCTTCGTAAGGCCTTAAGAGACTTAAGTCTAATTTAGGACTCCAACAGTGCTGCTTGAAGAATTTACTTCATTTTCTAAAGTATCCAAAAAAGGTTCTCCTGTGGCCTTAGTAAGGCCTTGGGGACACTTGTAAGGTCTTACTGGGGCCTTCGTAAGGCCTTAAGAGACTTCGGTCTAATTTAGACTCCAACAGTGATGCATAAAAGAATCTACTTCATTTCCTAAAGTATCCAAAAAGGTCTCCTGTGACCTTAGTAAGGCCTTGGGGGACACTTTGTAAGGTCTTACTGGGGGCCTTCGTAAGGCCTTAAGGGCCTTCAGCCTAATTTTTGCCCGTATTTTTATTCTATTCTATATCGTGAATATTTGTACTTTAATGCTGAACTTAATATTGAGATCTTACTTGGCTTGGCTTTGAACAGAACTCAGACCTTTGGCGTGATATTTACTTTTAGTTTGATATTCATCCTGACCTTTTTGGTTAATACCATGACCTTATTACGACCTTATCACGCGTTTTTTACATATTTTCACTTTTGCAAAAGCTTGATAAAGGATACAAATCTGTATATGGGCAGTCTTGTTAAGAAAAATATAACTTGTTTTCAAAACGCATTTTAGTGTTGTTTGTTTACCTATTACCCATATGTAAGATTTCTGGCTTCATGGTCCACTACAGGACCTGACTATCCTTCTGGGTACGGAGCGGCCTTTCTGCTTTGTGGATATGTACGGTTTACTAAACTCGCATATTTATGAAACAATTTTTTTTTATCAGAATTTTTTTTATTTATTTTATTTTTATGAAATTCTGTGTTTCACGCTTATCACTGAATAAACACCGTAACAAAAATCTATCGCAATGTTTTGTTTGATGTGATATTGTATCATAATTATCAACCACAAATTAAGGTAATTTCTGTAACATACACACACACACACACACACACACACACACACACACACACACACACACACACACACTCACACATACACACACACACACATACACGACTCGACGGCACACTGGTAGCGTTCGCAACTGCTGCTACAGCGGTTCGAGTTCGAATCCCACCCATGGCTGAAATAATTTTAGTATCGCTGCGCTGCGAGTCGTTACTCTAACTTTCGTGGGCGGGAAGTTGTGTGTGTGTGTGTATGCATGTAAGGTAAGAGCATTACCGATAGATCGGTCATATATGAGCTCTGAGCTCTCTTCCAGGAGGGAACTAGCTGTCGATCACGAGTCCAATACGTTATCCAAGACCATGGTGAATCACACATACACACACACACACACACACACACACACACACACACACACAAACCCTTTTCTAGTTGCCTTTTTAGGATCGTGTGTACCTTAGTTTTTATGATTTCCTTTGTTGTCATCCAACCTTGGTAACATTTCGTCACGCCTTAGTTTTTGGACCTTCATTATTAGTTGCCGAAAGGTGATTTTATTAACCTGTTGGAAACTCAGTCTATAGTTGATGTATTCAAGACAGATGAGAGGCAGGGTGGTGGGGTAAACGTAGGCGTCATGAGGCGTGATTGGGTATACGAGGATCCCAGTTTCGTTGTCTTGATTATATTTATTTTGTAGTTGTAGCTGAGTTACCCCCATATTCTGTGAACTGGTTTGATCACGTTTTCTGTGTTTATTATTACTCAGAGTAAAAGAGAACGAGTAATACAGCAGCGACTTTATATTTTATAGTGCGAGTAATGTGATGCATCGTACATATGGCAGCCGATGCTGCGCGTGAGAATTTGACTCGTACTGAATTGGGGAGGGTGGTCAAAAGTAGGGACAGTAGAAGTTAAAAGCGATTGACTCGTCTATGAGCGTAGACTAACCTCTGGTCCGTAGGGGTACCGAAGTGAAGGAAAGACAACCAAAGTTGTTGTTGTTGTTGTCGTTCCCTAGACTGTCTGTCCGAGCAGTCCCGTCTCCCCAAGGCCACAGCCGAAACTGGGTTTTCCCACAAATCCGTTATAGAGTGTATGTTGTGTTGTTTGCGTTGCATGATTGTGTATAATGCAGTATTATGTTTTGTATGTGAAGTGTTACATCCTGGGCAGCTGTTCAAAGTTGATAGAGGTTCTAGATTCAGTCCAGAAACCGTTCTCTAGCACCTAGGGACTGCACCTCTAGATGAAGGTATGTCGATAGGATTTGTAGATGAACGGTGGGGAGATGATTCTATCCGACATCATTATCGCAAGAGTTCTAAATATAGGTATCTATCGTTGATTTGAGTTTATTTGTACTATTTTTGTGTTTATTTTCGTGGTTATTTTCTACTAACTTTATATATAGATTCGTACGGGTCTTAATCTTCTCTCTATCCAGTAGGTTCTTTATGGCATACTTGTATAATAATATTCTGGTTAGCGCCAGAGAATTCTCTTCAGCTCAAAAGAAACCTCTGATGCCTCAAAAACATATTTTTAGATTAAATTCTTTTAACTATTTTACCTATTCAATTCATCAACGCGAGCTGGTACTTTCGCTTTAACTTATCCAGTGCAATATGTTTTGTTAGATTTTCTTTTTCCGTTCGTGTTTAATTGTGCGACACTCTAGGAGACAAGGAAACAACGACACAAACATTTCTGAAAATTGCCTGAGGGTTGTGTAGTTCACTTTCCACCATACGAATACATGTAATGCTTCTTGGTAAGCATTCAATTGGGTTCCCAACACAAGAAGATTGTTTTTTTTTTTACTGTGGATTTTACAAATAAAAACGTATTTAAGACTTTCATTGATGATATTTGTTTGAGAAAGAGGAAGGAAACACCCACAGAAGTCACGATTAAGAAGCTGTTTAGGATGGGAAGGTTAACTGCATGGGAGATTGATGTCGGCGCGTGAGTGAGGCGACACGTTGCCTAGCGAATATCTCCAATGGCTTGATTAATTTGACTAGTTTTATTCTGTCTGTGTTACGTTGTATTCATCAGAACTTACCACACGTGTCTCCATATGGAATTATCTTTTGGATTACCAAGAAGGTGGCATTATCATCTTTCAGAACGACATCGAAGATTCTTATCTTCAAGAAGTCCTCAAGAGACCATATTCGCCATGTCTAATGCGACCATCGTCACAAAACGAAATGTCTTTACTCTCTCGAATGATCATCCCCATGAAATCTTCACTGAAGCTGAATGTTCCTCAGACTAAACTCGTTGGCTGAAGTCCTCCTGAACCCCTTCATGACCGCGTGACACGCTTCCTTCTATCCAGGCTCGCCTTCAGTCCATTTCAGTCAATTCCGTGGCACCCCGACCAGGAGCAAAGGTCTCCGGTCTACCGCGACGGAACCTCCCCGCATATAGTCCCCCCTTTTCCACCCTTTCCCCGGGGTTGCCGTTCTATTCATGACCGTGGTTTCCCCCCTCGGAAGAGACGGCGTTAAGCATCTTGTCGTCCTGATTTCCCCTCTCTTCTCTCATTACCTCCCCTCCTCTCCTCTTTTCCTTTTATGCATTTTAACTTGATTGCTTCTGCATTGGGCAGTCGATGATTCTCATACATATGTATACATACGCACATCAGCTTACGGGAATACAATCATAAGCGAATCTATTCATAAACAACCAATCAGGAACATAGGAATCATAAATAGGTACCTGTATGTGGTGGTATTCCGAGACAGACGTCGGAGAGGGTCGTCTCCCCTGTATTTACCCTCGAAACTCGTTCTCATATACTAATCTATATCTGAATATAAGTACTTGATCTCTCTCTCTCTCTCTCTCTCTCTCTCTCTCTCTCTCCTTTCAGCCGGTAATATAAAATCAGACACACACTAATGGAACACAAGAAATGTTACATCATTTCTTCCTGAACAGATCTATGGAATGGCTCTGGTACCGTTGCCGGTTATTGTGGGGCTGTGGGTTTTCATTTAGTGAAACTCAAGACCCGGTTGTTGTTGTTGTTGCCGTGAACCTGAAAAGAGCTTCACAAATAGTATACCTGATGTGTTTATGTGTCTTGCGACCGCAAGAACCCACATGCTCAAATATATGAAGGTTTCATGCGTCCAAATTTCTTATGTGGTTGTATAAGCGTATGACTAATATTTTAGATAAGTGCATTCATACATGCACACGGGCCCGTGTGTGTGTGTGTGTGTGTGTGTGTGTGTGTGTGTGTGTGTGTGTGTGTGTGTGTGTGTGTGTGTGTGTGTGCGTAAGTTTATCCCGACCACTACCCTGGGTCAGAAGCAATGCAGCAAGACACAGTACTTCCACAGCAAGGCCCACTTAGTCGGCGACCCTTACCCCTCTCCGTCCCCTCGTGCAGAAAAAAAAGAGAACGACGGGGAGAAATCTCTTCGGGATGCGTCAAAATGAAGAAGAAGAAGGAAAAAAAAAATAAGCCTAATCGACCTGGTTGAACTTGACTAACAAATATGACTTGAGAGTCGAAGATTATTAACAAGGATCTTAAAACGAAGATTAACATCGAACTTGGATGGACGATGACGTCAATCCTCTCGAAGTCTATTGACAAACTTCGGGAGATTATTCTTGAAGAACACCTGAGACGCTTGCTGTCTCTGGAAAGAAGAATCCCTGGAATGAAAGACCTGGAAGATGAGGAAAGAAGACCTAAAGGAGAACCTAGAAAGAAGTTCTGAAGGAAGACGTGGAACAAAGAAGCAGGAAGGAATATTTGAAGGAAGACGTGAAGAAGGACCTTGAAGGGGGACCTGAGGAAAGACCTGGAAAGAAGGCCTGGAAGGAAGATCTGAAGAAAGACGCGAAGGAGGACCTGAGGAAAGACCTGGAAAGAAGACATGGAACAAAGGACCTGGAAAACCTGAAGGAAGACGGGAAGGGGGACACGAGGAAAGGCCTGAAAAGAAGACCTGGAACAAAGAACTGGAAAACCTGAAGGAAGA
>NC_134778.1:63434802-63445988 GCF_046742065.1 Oratosquilla oratoria | reverse complement strand
CATTATTATTGTCAAATATTTTTAATATCATTAATATCATTGTTGTTTGTAGTTTGTTGTTACTATTTGTTATAATAATAAATAAATAACAATAAATAATAATAATAATAATAATAATAATAATAATGATAATGATAAAATAATAATAATGATTATGATTGATGATTATGATGATGATGATGATGATGATGATGATGATGATGAAGATGGATGATGATGATGAAAGATGATGAATTATGATGATGATGAATATGATAATAATAAATAAAAATTATTATCTTTATGTATTACTAATGTTATTATAAACCATTAATAATAATAAATGATAAAAATATTAATAATAATAATAATAATGATAATAATGATAATATTAATAATAATAATAAATAATAATAATAATACTGATGATAGATAAATTATTAGTATCATTATCATTATTGTTATTATTATTGATCATTATTATTACCATTATTATTATCATTATTGTTATTATTATTGTATATTAATATTATTATTATTATTATTATTATTATTATTATTATTATCATTATCATCATTATTACTATTATTATTATTATCATCATTGTCATTATTATTATCATTATTATTATCATCTTATTTTGTTTTATTTGATTTTATTTAATTTCATTTTATTTTTTGCTATTACAGGCCTGGAGGGATATTTCATTTGCTTTCTTCATTGTTTGGGTTAGAACGATTTTCGCCTGGGCCATGTCAACGCGTTGTTCCCCAATTTTTTGGGTCCCCCATGTTTTTGGATATTTCAGTGGGGGACGACGGCCCAGTATTGTGGACAAACTTCCTGATGCTACGTTTCCAAATTCGGTTTTTTGGATTTTTCCATTTTTCCTTCTCTGAGGCGGCCATTTTTATTTGTTAATGAAAACGTGGACAAACTTCCTGATGTTTCGTTTTTAAAATCGGTTTTTGGATTTTCCGTTTCTTTCTTTTTTTTCTCAAAGGCGGCCATTTTTATTTGTTAATGAAAACGTGGACAAAATACCTGATGCTTCTTTTCTGAATTCGGGTTTTTGGGTTTAATTTTTTTTTCTTCTTCAATAAAAGGTGACCAATTTTATTTGTTAAGGAAAACATGTATGACTGATTCTGTCTTTCGGTCATTAATTTTGTGCCGATGGTTATGGTTATGTTATATTATTATTATTTTTCTTTTTTTTCTTTTATTTATTTATTTCATTAATATATATTTTTTTCCGCAACTGACCTATTAATGGACCAAGAGGGTCTCCTAGTCGGGCATGCTCCTCCTTTGTAATCCTTTGTAATGTCTTCAGATGGGACATTCCTACTAGGTAGGCTTATTTTTTGTTTTATAGATGAGCCCCTCACCAGGAGAGGCGCGCTCTCGCTGCGACTAAAAAGGGGGTTTCCACACGTGCATGCTTTACCGTGAGGCTTTGCCTTCACAAAAACCGGTTTGTATACGGATTCCCCGTGCGTGTGGACGAAGTAGTAAACAGTATAAAAACGCACTAAAATAAACCTCTTCGTCATCATGACTAACCACCACCTAGACCTAGAAAGAAATGGACTGACGATGGTTGTGCAGACTTTTTTGTAACGTGTGGACACTGCAGGGGTTGTGTTCCGGTATAGTTTTGCACAAATTCGTAACGCGCAAGTAAGTCGCTGCGCTGGATCCCCCTCTTATAAAGGCATCTTTGCCCCGTGTGTGATTGGGTTTCCAGGGAGCAAATAACGTCAGTCCCCTTAATTTCTCTCTTTCGGGTGATTTGATCTAATTTTACAGAAATAACAGGATCTCAAGAAAGACTTTCATAGCGAGGTTAGTAGCCCGGGGGAACCAACACAAGGCCTGGAATACTGTTGGTAATCACATACAAGGCTACCACAGCTGCACTGTTGTCATTTAATGGGAATTTTCTACAAATTTGTGGAAAAGTTTAAACTGTTTACCATTACTTTTGTGTTAGAATTTGAAGAATTGCACGTTGCAATGAACTTATTTGTGTAATAATTCCTTTTTCTTTTTTTGGTGGAAAAAATGTGGAAATCCAGTATTTCCTTGTGGGAATTTTGTCGAAAAAAAATCTCACTTATTTCTGTGGGAACTCGGCATAGTCCGATACACGACACAGTCTAGTCCGATCCTGGCCTACAAGATCAGATCGTACCGTGGGTTGGGGTCCCTTCAAGCCCCAGTCTAACACCAGGCTTACGACCCGTTTCCGATCCACCTTCGACCGAAAATCAAAGCGAATCGAGTCGGCGACAACAAAACCTAGGCAGAGGAATTGAAACGGAAAAGTTAAAATTTGGTCGGATAAGATGAAAATCTATGTACTGGGGACTATTCAGCGTGTGTTGTAAATATATCTATCCATCTATCTCTCATATAATATCTATCTTATTACCGACTACCAGCGACTTCCAAAGACTACCTGCAACTGGTCGGCGATTCACATGCAGGTCGGAAACAGGTTCGTGAGCTTTGTGTGGCTGGGACCCAAGGGGGAGACTTTTGAATTCGGAGTCCTCGAATTTTTATCTCTCCTTCCTCTCCTCTCTCACGCTTCTCTTTTCTCCAATTCTTTACTTTCTGCCTCTTTCTTAGCCCTTCGCATTAATGCTCTCTTTTCTGGGCTTCTCTTTTTTGAAACTCTACTCTTTTCTATCCTTCTCTCTTTTCTTCGTCCCCCTTTTCTGCTTTTTCTCTTTTTACATTCCTTCTCTCTCTCTCTTCTCGTTCTCTTTTTGTCTTCTCTTTTAACGTCATTCTCTCATCTCTCTCCTCTCCTCTCTCTCTCGTCTCTCTCTCTCTTCTTCGTCCTCTTTTAGTCTTCTATTTTTCATTCAATTGACTCTCTCCGACCCCTTCTCTCTCTTCTCGTTCTCTTTTTTTTGTCTTCTCTTTTTCACTCTTTCTCTCTTCCAACCCTTCTCTCGACGTTCCCGTTCTGTTATTTGTCTTTCTTTACTTTTTCACTCTTACTCTCTCTCTCGACCCTTCTTCTCTCTTACTCGTCTCTCTTTTTTGCCTTCTCTTTTTCCACTGCTATTCTCTCTCCGGGCCCTTCTTATCTCTCTTCTCGTTCTCTTTTTGTTGCGTCTCTTTTTCCACTTCTTTCTCTTATCGCTGGAGCGCAATCTCCCCCACTCCCAATGTCTTTTATATCCACGAAACACATCACCCTTCTCCCGTACTCCCTATCAGCTCCCTATCCTCCCTGTCCTCCCATTCTTTCTACTCTCCCCCTTCTCTCACTTATCGTGTCACCTCCCCCCTCTGTCTCCCCCTCCCCCCACTCCCACGTCCTCCAAATCCCTCCTCTTTCTCCTCCCCGCCTTTTTTCTTTTATCCTTTAATCTTCCATATATGCCTGGAACGTACCACCTCATACACGTATATAGGAGTGTGTGAATGGGATAAGGATGAACAGCGCAGTCACACGACACCCACACACACACAACACACACACACAATCACACTACACACACACACACCGCACACAAACACACGCACCACAAACACCACACACTCACACACACACAAACACACACACCCAACTACACACACACACACACACACACACACACACACACACACACACAAACACACACACACATACACACACAGACACTCTCTCCCTGTCTCTCTCCATACCTCCCTCTCTCTCTCTCCATACCTCTCTCTCTCTCTCTTTCTCTCTTTCTATCTCTACATCTTTACTCTGGAGTCAGATCTACTCCACAGTTTCGCTCACCATCTCGTTCCAAACATTTTCGATCTCTTTCTTCCCCCTTCGTCCTCTCAAAGGGTTACGTTGTCCGATTTCGATATTTCCCGATCCCTTCTCTCCTCTCTCTCTCTCCCTCAATCACACACCATTACCGGGTGTTTCATATCCTCCTCCCTCACTCCCTCCCTCTCTCCACCCAGTCCTCCCTCTTTCCCTCGTTATTACTTCTTCATTTTCCTACTCCATTCTCCCCTTCCTTACCCTCCTTCCGTCCCCACAAATTTCCTTTTGGTGTTCTGCATGTTTTGAATGTGTTCAAAGAGTTCTTTTTCTTTTGTTCACTTCGCTGCGCTCCACCTTTTACTCTGTTTTTCCAATAGTGGGAAGCCCTTGGCAGCTTGTGCCACGTGTATTCAGAACCAAGAGGCTCTTTTCGAAACGCCGTGCAGGTTTACTCTTAGACTGTAACAAACGCTCTTCGTCGCATGTCCAAATGAAGCGTCTAAAACTTGATCTAAGAACGACCCTCCAAGCTGGAGGAAACGGTTAATCCTACCACCTCTTTAGAAATCCTTTGGCTTGCGCAGGTCTCCCTTCACCTCTGCAGGACCTCTTCGACCTCCCACGGGGCTCTTTCGAGCTTCTGGTTAGATCCTGCTGACCTTCGTCGAGCTTCTGGTAGATTCCCTGCTTGACCTTCGTCGAGCTTCTGGTAGATCAGCTGACTCTTTTTCGAGATTATGGTAGATCCTGCTGACCTTCATCGAGCTTCTGGTAGATCTTGTTGACCTTCTTCGAGCTTTCTGGTAGATCCTGCTTGACCTTCTTTCGAGATTATGGTGAGATTCCTAGCTGGACCATCCTTCGAGCTTCTGGGTAGATCCTGGCTGAACCTTTTTCGAGATTTATGGTAGATCCAGCTGACCTTCTTCGAGCTTTTTGGTAGATCCTGCTGACCTTTCTTCGAGGATTATGGTGGGATCCTGCTGACCCTCCTTCGAGCTTCTGGTAGATCCTGCATGACCTTCATCGAGCTTCTGATAGATCCTGCTGACCTTCATCGAGCTTTCTGGTAGATCCTGCTGCACCTCTCTTCGAGCTTCTGGTAGATACTGCTGACTTTCATGGGTTTCTGCTCATCATCTCGCTAAATCTTCCGTCCCTCTTGTCGGTAGTTCATCTCCGTGATCACCGCTCTCTATTTTTTATCCTCTTTTTCTTTTCTATCTCTTTGTCACCCTTTCTTCTGACTGCTGCACCCACGTTTGCTTACTTATTGTTCATTTCTTGCGTTGTCTTGCGTCTTCCTCTGTTCCCTTTTTATGTTCCTCTTGTTGTGCATCTTAAAGCCTTTGGACACATCCACGCATTTTTCTTTTTCCAAAAGCCTCTTCACTTTTATTCTTTCCTTTCCCATATAGCTCTCCTAAGTCTTTCCTTTGTCTAAAACTTCATCTAACCCATTTCCATGCCTTCCACTCCTCCATCTAAACCTCTCCTACCTAGCGCCGATTTAATGAAGCGGCCTTGCTGTGGATGTGCTGGTGTCCCTGCGAGGACTGGTTTCCTGACCCAGCGGCAGTGGGACAGGGTGCAGGGATGACCCGTCATCTAGGAGGGTGCTAAGATTGGGAGGGAGGGTGGAGGGGTGTGGAGTGTTTTTCCGGGGATGAAAATGGGTGGGAATGTTTTTGTGCCTTGTCCTTTTTGGCTACCCCCCTGGTAAGGGAAAAAAAAAGCCTTGGTATATGTATGTATGTATGTACCTAGCGCTTCTATCTAGAATCCTAGAACCCAAATTTGAGACCATTCTTCTGATTTGACTGCCACCCATCCAGACCTCCCTACGTTCCAGATTCTTATTTGGTTTTCTTCATCTATTCTCTTGCGTTCCACGACCTTCCCCCCAGTCCCCGTATCCATTCTTACAGCCCTCCTGGACTCTCTATTGAGGATCCCCGTTCCCTTATCCAGGGAGGTCTGGATCCATGGTGCATTGAAAACGAGACAAAGCTCCATCGACTCCTTAAATCTTTAAATTAAAAATTCAGTCAAGCGTAAGTGTCTTTTTCTTTTCGTGCCTCTTCTCCTGGCTCTAACGGGCTCCCCTCGGCCCCCCCTCCCTAAACGGGGTGGGGAAGGGGGACATGCCACGGAAATTAGCGGGGGGGTGGGTTTGAGGGATGAGGGGAGGTGGGAGGTGAATAGAGAAAGGCCCAAGAGATGAGTCTCGTCGGAATGATCAGAAGTTATTTCCAGGGAACCGTGAATAAGCGTCTGGGGAGAGATGGATGTGATTCTTGTGCGTGGTTTCTGAGCGTATTGGGTTTAGTTCGCTACGGGGGGAATGGAATTTATGTATACAGTGGACATGATCGAAGGCACCATCGAAAAACACACACACACACACACACACCCAACACACACACACAAGCACACACACACACACACACACACACACAACCACACACACAACCACACACACACAGGCGCACGCGCACAGCCGGCACGACCTCGTGGGCGTAGTGGTAGAGTTCCAGGCTGCCACTCACGAACGGTCCGGGATTCGAATCTCGCCAGGGCTGAAATTATTTCAGTATCGCTGCGCTCGTGAGCGTCGTTACTCCAACTCTCATGGGTGGCCGAGTTGGGTGTGTGTGTGCGTTGTTAAAGCTCACAAAAGCATTTACCCATAGATCGGTCATATATGACCTCTGAGCTCTCTTCCGGGGGAGGGGTAATAGCTGTCCGATCACTAAGTCCAACACGTGATCCAAGACCATGGTGAAATCACACCACCACACACACACACACACACACACACAACCACAGCACACACACACACACACACACACACGCGCGCGCCGCGCGTGGCCTGGGGTGTGTTGTGTTGTACGTGTGTGTGTACTAGTGTATTATTTATAAAGCACCCATGGGTATATGTACATGTTATATACACCACAAGGAAATTCGCTGGCCCGAAGCGATTTTAAGAGCGTCGTTACTTGCAGCGAGGATTGAGGGGATGGTGGTTCGAATTTTGCCACTGGCGAGTTTGGACCAAGGGTCATGATTATTAAATTAAAATTCCATGCTACCAAAGCCCTCTGTGAGGGGCACCGCCCTAAGGCCTCACCGATATGTGGGGGTCGGGGTGGAGTTTTGTGACGTTAAAATCCATATCATCAAGTAAGAGTTTTGTGTGATACAAAATTACTTTTAGCAACTTGGCTACTTAACCCGTCGTTCTTAAGGACGTATATTGGGGATTGGGGAGGGCAAATTGAATTAACTGTCTCCTATCGACTCTCGTTTCCTTAAGGCTGTGTTCCTTATACTTAAAACGATATATTTGGGACAGAAAGGAAGTAGGTAGGGGGGGGGGGGGGAGGAAGGCGCGGATAGGAGACAAAAAAAAAAAAAAAAAAAACAAAAAAAAAAAAAAAAAAAAAAAACAAAAAAAAAAAACAAGACCAAAGTGTTTTTGATGATTAGGATAGAACGGAAATGAAATGAAGAAATATGGAAAAAGGAGGAGGAGGAGGAGGAGGAGGAGGAGAAGGAGGAGGGAGAAGGAGGAGGGAGGAGGAGGGGAAGGAGGAGGAGGTAGGCGCTACGGGAAAGAGGGAGTGGAGGAGGAGGAGGAGGAGGAGGAGAGGAATGTGGGGATTGAAGGGGATCCATGGAAACAGAGGAAGCAATTATACGAAAATATTGAATCCAGCGACAGGGTTTGGGGTTTTTTTGGGGTTTTTGGGGGAGAGGATGTTGAGTAAGGGTGGAGAAGGTGAGATGGAGGAGAACTGAAGGGTGTTCTGGTGGAGAAGTGAGGGAGAGGAGGAAGAGGAGGAGGAAGAGGAAGAGGAGGAGGAAGAGGAGAATGAGGAGAATGAAGGGGAAGAGGAGGGTAGGAAGGGAAAGGCGAGGAAGAGGAGGAGGAGGAGGGGGAAGAGGAGGAAGAGGAGAATGAGGAGAATGAAGGGGAAAAGGAGGGTAGGAAGGGGAAGCCGAGGAGGAGGAGGAGGAGGAGGATAACGGGAGGAGGATGAGGAGGGGCAAGAGGAGGAAGGAGGATGAAGGCGAAGATGAGGAGTAGGAGGAGGAGGAAGGGGAAGAGGAGGGGAGAAAGGAGAGGAGGAGAAGGGGGAGAGGGAAGAGGAGGAGGAAGAGGAGGAGGAGGAAGAGAAAGAAAAAGAGGAGGAAAGGGAAGACGAGGAAGAAGAGGAGTAGGAGGAGGAAGGAGAAGGGAGGAAAAGGACGGAGGAGGACGGTAGGAGGAGGCAGGAGGAGGGAGGGAAGAGGAGGAGGAGGAGAATGGTTTGGCGTGATTGAAATGCGATAGGTGTTGTGTGTGGGGGGGGGGGGGGACCTTTGGCGCCGTGCGTATCATGTGAGAGTGCGCGACACTGGTGGGGCAACAAAATGTTGGGCGCACAATTTTCACAGAAAACGGAGTGCGGGAGCAATAAAGGAAATACGTAAACAGTTAAGTGTCGCCGAGAGTTCTGCTGATAACGATGAGCGAGGGGAAGGGGGGAAAGAGGGGAAAGGGGAAAGAGGGGAGCGAGGGGAAGAGGGGAAGGGGAGAAAGAGGGGAAGGGGGAAGAGGGGAAGGGGGAAAAGAGGAGAAGGGGGAAGAGGGGAACGAGGGAAAGAGGGGAGCGGGGGGAAAGAGGGGAAGAGGGAAAGAGGGGAGCGGGGGAAAGAGAGGGGAAGAGGGGAAGGGGGAAAGAGGAGAGGGGAGAAAGAGGGGAAGGGAAGAAAGAGGGGAACGGGGGAAAAAAAAGACTACTGGGGAGGGGGAGGGGGGAAGAACAAAAGGAAGGGGTGCCCCACAGATGGGGAATAAAAAAAAAAAGGGGTGGAAAAAGGGTGGGAGGAAGGGAGAGAGGAGAGGAAGAGATGGATGAAGAGAGAGAGAGAGAGCAGAGAGAGAGCGAGTGAAGGTCATGACCTGGAACAAGTGTCAATCGTGATAGTCTGTGACCTGACCGCGGGCCGAGAAGGTCAAGGACGGTGTCATGTGACACACCACACAATCACACACACTCACACACACACACACACCCACACACTCCACAACACACACACATACACACACACACACAACACACAGCACCACCACCACACCTCTCATGGCGCCATTGTGGTTAGAAGCTCTGGCCTGCCCACTACGGAGGTCCGGGTTCGATCCTCGCCCGGGCCTGCAATAATATCAGTATCGCAGCGCTGAGGGGTGTTACTCTCGTGGGCGGGGAGTTAGGGGTGTGTGTGTGTGCAAGGTCATAGCATTACCCATAGATCGGACCTACGAGCTCTGAGCTCTCTTCCAGGAGGGAAATAGCTGTCGATCACGAGTCCAACACGTGATCCAAAGACCAAGTGAATACACACACACGCGCGCGCGCGCATACAGAGTGACATACGCAGAGAGAGAGAGAGAGAGAGAGAGAGAGAGAGAGAGAGAGAGAGAGGAAGCAAATGAGAATGAATACATTGAGACGAGTGCAAGAGAAAGGAGGATAAGGAGGAGGAGGAGGAGGAGGAGGAGGAGGAGGAGGAGGAGGAGGAGGAGGAGGAGGAGGAGGAGGAGGAGGAGGAGGAGGAGGAGGAGGAGGAGGAGGAGGAGGAGGAGGAGGAGGAGGAGGAGGAGGAGGAGGAGGAGACTGCCTGATTGGCGAGAATATTAACCATTTCTGGAGGTCAGAAAGATGAATAAGATGGCCCAAGCTGCCTTGATGTCTTGTATCAAGATTATGAGACCAGAAGGAGGGATTACGAGAGACTAAAGGGAACAATAAGGAAGGGGAAGGGGAAGGAGGAGAGGGGAAAGGGGAGAGAAAGTGAAAGAGAGAGAGAGAGAGAGAGAGAGAGAGAGAGAGAGAGAGAGAGAGAGAGAGAGAGAGAGAGAGAGACAGAGAGAGAGATAAATAGATAGACAGGAATATATATATATATATATATATATATATATATATATATATATATATATATATATGTGTGTGTGTGTGTGTGTGTGTGTGTAGATAGATAGACTGATAGATAGATAGATAGATAGAGAGAGAGAGAGAGACAAACCGAGAGACAGACAGACAGAGAGAGGTGTGAGAGAGAGAGAGAGAGAGAGAGAGAGAGAGAGAGAGAGAGAGAGAGAAAGTGAAGGAATAAGGTGGAAGAGAGGAATTAAGGAAAAAACGAAAAGAGAGCAAAGGATAATTGTGATAATTTTAGAATATAACGAGAAAGTTGAAATCCCGCATTGCCTCACAAGTCTTGCGTCCTTATAAGGCAGTCACATTCAGGATGGGGAGAAGAGTGAAGGAGAGAGGAAAAGAGGGGAGGCAAGGAAGAGAGGTTAATAAAGAGAGTGGAACAAGTGTAATTGCTGAAAGAGGGGGGGGGAGAAGAGGAGGAGGCGTTGTCACGAAGATAGGGTGGGGATGGAGGTGGGGAAGGAGGAGAGGAAGGAGGGAAGAGAATGAGAGTAAGGAAGGAGAATGAGAGAGGGAGAGAGGGAGAAAGGAAGGAGGCGGGAGAGGTAGATAGGTAGATAGATAGATAGATAGATAGATAGATAGATAGATGGATAGATAGATAGTTGGACATACAGACAGATAGATAAACAGATAGATAGATAGATAGATAGATAGTTAGATAAATAGATAGATAGATAGATAGATAGATAGATAGATAGAGAGAGAGAGAGAGACTGAAATAAAACGACAAAGAACTAGATAGCTTTCACATCAATAGGAAGGACCAACAGTGTTTGCATCTTCGCCAATTTGCTTAAAGAAAAGTCATTAAAGAAAGTTAACTTCCAGAGGAAAAAACATCCCCAAAGACTGAAATATGAATATTAAAAAAAAAAAAAAAAAAAAAAAAAAAAAAAAAAAAAAAAAAAAAAAAAAAAAAAAATCTCAAAAGACTGAAATATGGAGAGACATTCTCCCCCTCCCCCCTAAAACAAAAATGGTTTCGAGTAATGACTAGGGCAACAGTGTAATTACAAGCTGCAGCTTAATGAATGAATCGTACGGAAGAGTCTGCAAAGACAGGAGGGAGGGTAACAAAAGATGACAAAAAAAAAAGAGAGAGAAAGAGAGAGGAAGAGAGAAAACATTTCAGACCAATATTTGTCACCAAGAAAAGAGAAAGGGTTAAACGAATTAGAAATAAAAGGGATGCTAAAGAAAGAATAATATGATATGTTATTTCAGCAGCAACAACAACAATTACAACAGTAAAAAGAAAAATAGGACGAAGAAAAAGAGGATGAGGAGGATAAGGAAGAAGAATAAGATGAAGAAGAAGGAGAAGAAGAGGCAGAAGAAGAAGATAAAGAAGAAGAAGAAAAAGAAGAAGAAGAAGAAGAGGAAGAAGAAAAAAAAGAGAGAGAGAGAGAGAGAGAGAGAGAGAGAGAGAGAGAGAGAGAGAGAGAGA
>NC_134778.1:63427302-63429802 GCF_046742065.1 Oratosquilla oratoria | reverse complement strand
TATGGGTTATCAGAGAATTATTTATTTATTTTTATTGAACAATTTATTTATAATTTTTCATTAGAATTGAATATACTGTATATGTGTATATATATTTCTAGAATAACATATCACAGTTCTTGACAAATCTTTGTATGATGATGATGACGGTATTAGGGTTTTGGTAACGCATTCTAAGACTCGCTGTAACGTTTTCCAGTAACATAACCGTAAACCGTAACAAACGTTAACGCGTTTTAAGACTAACCGTATCGTTTTTCTGTAACATATGCGTAACCGTAATATGCGTAACCGTAACATACAGTACGTAACACATTTTAAGACTCAATGTAACGTTTCCTGTAACATATGCGTAACAATAACCGTAACATACGTAACGCATTTTAAGACTCACTGTAACGTTTCCAGTATAATATGCGTGACCGTAACCCGTAACATACGTAACGGTTTTTAAGACTGTAACATTTCTAGTAACTTACGTAACGCGTTTTAAGACTCACTGTAACGTTTCCCGTACCATACGTAACCGTAACGGTAACATACGTAACGGGTTTTAAGGCTGTAACGTTTCTAGTAACATACGTAACGCGTTTTAAGACTCATCGTAACGTTTTCTGTAACGCTTGCGTGCCCATACTAGCATGTGACTAGCAATGGAGCTGTAATTCTAGAAATGAGTCGCTGCGAGTTAGGTATCATATTCATAATCAAGAAAATTCGAAATTTTGTTTTTGTGCATTTTCTCTAAAGAAGAAGAAGAAGAAGAAGAGGAAGAAGAAAAACGAGAAGAAGAAGAAGATGAATAAAAAGAAGAAGAATAAGAAGAATAAGAAGAAGAAGTAGAATAAGAATAAGAAGAAGAAAAAGAAGAAGAAGAAGAAGAAGAAAGAAAGCAAAGAAAAAGAAAAAAAGAAGCAGAAGAAGAAGAAGAAGAAGAAGAAGAAGAAGAAGAAGAAGAAGATGAAGAAGAAAAAAAAGAAGAAAAAGAAGAAGAGGAAGAAGGAAGAAAAGACGAAGAAGAATGAAGAAGAAGAAGAAGAAGAAAAGGAGAACAAGACGAAGAAGAAGAAGAAGAAGAAGAAGAAGAAGAAGAAAAAGAAGAAGAAAAAGGAGAAGAAGAAGAATAAGAAGAAGAGGAAAAAGAATAAGAAGAAGAAAAAGGTTTCGGTTCACTACGCCTCTAATATACACCATTGCAATGAGGAACTGTGGATTCATGTCTGTGCCTCACACATAGGGATCGAACCCGTGACTATGACGTCTGAATTAAGACTTCCAGCAGGATCTTCGGGGCGGTTGGCCTTCCTTGGCTCAGACTCCTTCTTTCAGCTCGGTAAACGTCGAAGTTAACGTCACACGACTTCCGTTGGCAAACTTCGCGTAATGTCAAGTTCCCCGGTTCCATTATCTTGTCTTAGACTCTTTCTCCCTTCTTTCAAAAAAAAAAAAAAAAAAAAAAAAAAAAAAAAAAAAAAAAAAAAAAAAAAAAAAAAAAAAAAAAAAAATCTTGTTCGATGAAAGGTTGATATTTTTTTTTACCTGTACCGAACTCGCTTCTTCTCCTTCTTTTCCCCTTCCCCTTTTTTTATTTGATAAAAAAGGGGAGTCAAGATCAACCCACCGTAAGACCTGTTAGTGGCCATCCGAAAGGTTGATGTCATGGTGGATGGAGGTGGAGGAGAGGGTGGAGGAGAAGAGAAGAGGACGGAAGTGGAGGTGGATATAGGAGTGGAGAAAAAGGAGAATACGGATGTGAAAGTGGATGTGGTGGTGGAGGTGAAGGAAAGGGTGGAGGAGAAGTGGAGAGGAAGAAAGTGGAAGTGGGTGTAGAGGTGGATGAAGGAGTGGAGAAAAGGAGAATACGGATGTGAATGTGGATGTGGAGTTGAAGGTGGAGGTGTATATAGAGGTGGGGTGGAGATGAAATTGGAAGTGGAGAAGAAAGTGAATGTGGATGTGGATGTGGAGTTGAAAGAGATGGAGGAGGAGGAGGAGACAGAGAGAACGAAAGAGACGAAGACAAAGAAAAGGAGGAAAAGGGAAGAAATAGAGGAGAAGGAGACGGAAGGAGAGAATGAAGAGGAGGAAGACGAGGAGGAGGAGGAGGAGGAAGAAGACGAGGAGGAGAATGAGGAGGAGGCGGAGAAGGAGGAAGAGGAGGAGGAGGAGGAGGAGGAGGAGGAAGACGAGGAGGAGGAGGAGGAGGAGGAGGAGGCAGAGAAGGAGGAGGAGGAGAATGAGGAGGAGACGGAGGAGGAGGAAGAGGATGAGGAGGAGGAGGAGGAGGAGGAGGAGGAAGAGGCGGAGCAGGAGGAGGAAGACGAAGAGGAGGAGGAGAAGAAGGAGGAAGAGGGGGAGGAAGAGGAGGAGGAGGCGGAGGAGGCGGAAGAGGAGGAGGAGGGCGAGGAGCAGGGAGAGGAGGATGAGTTGGACGAGAAGGAGGAGGAGGAGGAGGAGGAGGAGGAGGAGGACGAGGAGCAGGAGGAGGAGCAGGAGGAGG
>NC_134778.1:63409802-63419802 GCF_046742065.1 Oratosquilla oratoria | reverse complement strand
TCGGATCCCAGAGCTGAAATAATATCAGTATCGCTGCGCTGCAAGTTGTTACTCTAACTTTCGTGGGCGGGAAGTTGTGTGTGTGTGTGTATGCATGTAAGGTAAGAGCATTACCGATAGATCGGTCATATATGAGCTCTGAGCTCTCTTCCAGGAGGGAACTAGCTGTCGATCACGAGTCCAATACGTTATCCAAGACCATGGTGAATCACACACACACACACACACACACACACACACACACACACACACACACACACCAACCTTTTTCTAGTTGCCTTTTTAGGATCGTGTGTACCTTCATTTTTATGATGTAGTTATCCAACCTTGCTAAAATTTTCGTCACGCCTTAGTTTTTGGACCTTCATTATTTGCTGCCGGCAGGTGATTTTATTAACCTGTTGGAAACTCAGTGTATAGTTGATGTATCTAAGGCAGATGAGAGGCAGGGTGGTGGGGTAAACGTAGGCGTCATGAGGCGTGATTGGGTATACGAGGATCCCAGTTTCGTTGTCTCGATTATATTTATTTTGTAGTTGTAGCTGAGTTACTCCCGGATTCTGTGAACTGGTTTGATCACGTTTTCTGTGTTTATTATTACTCAGAGTAAAAGAGAACGAGTAATACAGCAGTAACTTTTTATTTCATAGTGCGAATAATGTGATGCATCGTACATATGGCAGCCGATGCTGCGCGCGTCAATTTGACTCATACTGAAGTGGGGAGGGTGGGCAAAAGTAGGGACAGTAGAAGTTAAAAGCGATTGACTCGTCTATGAGCGTACACTAGCCTCTGGTCCGTAGGGGTACCGAAGTGGAGGAAAGACATCCAAAGTTGATAGAGGTTCTAGATTCAGTCCAGACACCGTTCTCTAGCACCTAGGGACTGCACCTCTAGATGAAGGTATGTCGATAGGATTTGTAGATGAACGGTGGGGAGATGATTCTATCCGACATCATTATCACAAGAGTTTTAAATATAGGGATCTATCGTTGATTTGAGTTTATTTGTACTATTTTTGTGTTTATTTTCGTGGTTATTTTCTACTAACTTTATATATAGATTCGTACGGGTCTTAATCTTCTCTCTGTCTAGTAGGTTCTTTATGGCATACTTGTATAATAATATTCTGGTTAGCGCCAGAGAATTCTCTTCAGCTCAAAAGAAACCTCTGATGCCTCAAAAACATATTTTTAGATTAAATTCTTTTAACTATTTTACCTATTCAATTCATCAACGCGAGCTGGTACTTTCGCTTTAACTTATCCAGTGCAATATGTTTTGTTAGATTTTCTTTTTCCGTTCGTGTTTAATTGTGCGACACTCTAGGAGACAAGGAAACAACGACACAACCATTTCTGAAAATTGCCTGAGGGTTGTGTAGTTCACTTTCCACCATACGAATACATGTAATGCTTCTTGGTAAGCATTCAATTGGGTTCCCAACACAAGAAGATTGTTTTTTTACTGTGAATTTTACAAATAAAAACGTATTTAAGACTTTCATTGATGATATTTGTTTGAGAAAGACGAAGGAAACACCCACAGAAGTCATGATTAAGATGCTGTTTGGGATGGGAAGGTTAACTGCATGGGAGATTGATGTCGACGCGTGAGTGAGGCGACACGTTGCCTAGCGAATAACTCCAATGCCTTGATTAATTTGACTAGTTTTATTCTGTCTGTGTTACGTTGTATTCATCAGAACTTACCACACGTGTCTCCATATGGAATTATCTTTTGGATTACCAAGAAGGTGGCATTATCATCTTTCAGAACGACATCGAAGATTCTTATCTTCAAGAAGTCCTCAAGAGACCATATTCGCCATGTCTAATGCGACCATCGTCACAAAACGAAATGTCTTTACTCTCTCGAATGATCATCCCCATGAAATCTTCACTGAAGCTGAATGTTCCTCAGACTAAACTCGTTGGCTGAAGTCCTCCTGAACCCCTTCATGACCGCGTGACACGCTTCCTTCCATCCAGGCTCGCCTTCAGTCCGTTTCAGTCAATTCCATGGCACCCCGACCAGGAGTAAAGGTCTCCGGTCAACCGCGACGGAACCTCCCCGCATATAGTCCCCCCTTTTCCACCCTTTCCCCGGGGTTGCCGTTCTATTCATGACCGTGGTTTCCCCCCTCGGAAGAGACGGCGTTAAGCATCTTGTCGTCCTGATTTCCCCTCTCTTCTCTCATTACCTCCCCTCCTCTCCTCTTTTCCTTTTATGCATTTTAACTTGATTGCTTCTGCATTGGGCAGTCGATGATTCTCATACATATGTATACATACGCACATCAGCTTACGGGAATACAATCATAAGCGAATCTATTCATAAACAACCAATCAGGAACATAGGAATCATAAATAGGTACCTGTATGTGGAGGTATTCCGAGACAGACGTCGGAGAGGGTCGTCTCCCCTGTATTTACCTTCGAAACTCGTTCTCATATACTCATTTATATCTGAATATAAGTACGTGATCTCTCTCTCTCTCTCTCTCTCTCTCCTTTCAGCCAGTAATATAAAATCAGACACACACTAATGCAACACAAGAAATATGACATCGTTTCTTCCTGAAGAGATCTATCGAATGGCTCTGGTACCGTTGCCGGTTATTGTGGGGCTGTGGTTTTCCATTTAGTGAAATTCAAGATCCGGTTGTTGTTGTTGCCGTGAGCCTTAAAAGAGCTTCACAAATAGTAAACCTGATGTGTTTATGTGTCTTGCGACCACAAGAATCAACATGCTCAAATATATGAAGGTTTCATGCGTCCAAATTTCTTATGTGGTTGTATAAGCGTATGACCAATATTTTAGATAAGTGCATTCACACATGCACACGGGCCCGTGTGTGTGTGTGTGTGTGTGTGTGTGTGTGTGTGTGTGTGTGTGTGTGTGTGTGTGTGTGTGTGCGTAAGTGTATCCCGCCCACTGCCCTGGGTCAGAAGCAATGCAGCAAGACACAGTACATCCACAGCAAGGCCGCTTCACTTAATCGGCGACCCCCACCCATCTCTCCGTCCCCTCATGCAGAAAAAAAGAGAAGACGGGGAGAAATCTCTTCGGGCTGCGTCAAAATGAAGAAGAAGAAAAAAAAAAAAGCCTAATCGACCTGGTTGAACTTGACTAACAAATGTGACTTGAGAGTCGAAGATTATTAACAAGGATCTTAAAACGAGATCAACATCGAACTTGGATGGACGATGACGTCAATCCTCTCGAAGTCTCTTGACAAACTTCGGGAGATTATTCTTGAAGATCACCTGAGATGCTTGCTGTCTCTGGAAAGAAGAACCTGGAAGGAAGACCTGGAAGATGAGGAAAGAAGACCTAAAGGAGAACCTAGAAAGAAGTTCTGGAGGAAGACCTGGAACGAAGAAGCAGGAAGGAATATTTGAAGGAAGACGTGAAGAAGGACCTTGAAGGGGGACCTGAGGAAAGACCTGGAAAGAAGGCCTGGAAGGAAGATCTGAAGAAAGACGCGAAGGAGGACCTGAGGAAAGACCTGGAAAGAAGACATGGAACAAAGGACCTGGAAAACCTGAAGGAAGACACGAAGGAGGACCTGAAGAAAGACCTGGAAAGAAGACCTGGACCAAAGAACCTGGAAAACCTGAAGGAAGACGCGAAGGGGGGTCTGAGGAAAGGCCTGGAAAGAAGACCTGGAACGAAGAACAGAGAAGGAAGTTCTAAAGGAAGACCCTGAAGGGGGACCTGAGGAAAGACCTGGAAAGAAGACCTGGAACGAAGAACCTGGAAGGAAGATCTGAAGAAAGACGCGAAGGAGGACCTGAAGAAAGACCTGGAAAGAAGACCTGGATCAAAGAACCTGGAAAACCTGAAGGAAGACGCAAAGGGGACCTGAAGAAAGACCTGGAAAGAAGACCTGGAACAAAGAACTTGGAAAAGCTGAAGGGAGACGCAAAGGAAGACCTGAAGAAAGATCTGGAAAGAAGACCTGAAACAAAGAACCTGGAAAACCTGAAGGAAGACCTGAAGAAAGACCTGGAAAGAAGACCTGGAACAAAGAACCTGGAAAACCTGAAGGAAGACGCGAAGGAGGACCTGAAGAAAAACCTGGAAAGAAGACCTGGAACGAAGAACTTGGAAAACCTGAAGGAAGACCTGAAGAAAGACCTGGAAAGAAGACCTGGAACAAAGAACTTGGAAAACCTGAAGGAAGACACGAGGGAGGACCTGAAGAAAGACCTGGAAAGAAGACCTGGAAAGAAGACCTGGAACAAAGAAACTGGAAAACCTGAAGGTAGAGCTTACCTGTAGTCGTTGCTGTCGAGCTGGACACCATCCCTGCTGAAGGAGAGCGTGAGGGGGGCGTCACCCCTGGCTTCGCACTGAAGGGATGCTGTCGCCCCTCGTCTGACCACAACTTCGTCCTTCCCCTCCACCATAGCAGGGGCTGAGAAGAAGCAAAGGGCACAAGAGATTATTAAAAAAAAAAAAAAAAAAAAAATATATATATATATATATATATATATATATATATATATATATATAAAATCAGAATTACTTTCTGCTCACAGCAATGCAGAAGTATCATATATATACACGCAATTATAAACTTATATATATATATATCTATGTATATATACATATATACACATATGCATATGTAGATATATGTACATATTATTTAGACAAAATGTAGTGGCACATTTGTAAAACATAATCACAAATAACCTACAATCGGAATAAAAAGAAACATAGAAGAAAGTATAACTTCTATATTTAGGCTAATAGCTATAGCTATAGTAATTTTCTGAAGAGGGCTATAGCTATTAGCCGAAATATAATATATAAGTTATACTTTCTTCTAAGTTTCCTTTTATTCCGACTGTTGGTTCTTCGTGATATATTTATACACACACACACACACACACATATATATATATATATATATATGTATATATGTATATATATATATATGTATATATATGCATATATATATATATATATATATATATATATATATATATATATATATACACATATGAACATTTTAGAAGCTCTTCCAAAGGATTCGAACCCTGACCTGTGCGTGCATAATCACGAAGTCAAGACGCTAGCGACTGAGCTACGTGCGATGGTTCAAAAGGACTGTACAAGTCCCCGACCACACTTCACGTAACATCAGAAGACGTAGTCTCATTTTCATCCAATCCCCATATTAGGCGAGCCCTCCGCATAGGTAAGGGTTCGAATTCCTTGGCAGAGCTTCTAAAAATGCTCAATCTGTCTTAAACATACACAACATATATGTATATATATATATATGTATATATATATATATATATATATATATATGTATATACACACACACACACAAGTAAATATAGGAACATGGATCTGGACGGGCACTATGTGTTCCATGATCAGCAGGTAACATTCCCCCTCCCTCCCCTCCCCCTCCCCTTCTCCTCCCCCCTTCCCCTGCCCCTCCCTCCTTCCCTCCCCTCCTCCTCCCACCTTCTCTTAATTGCATAAAGTATTCTCACACTCAACTCAAACCTTTCACTTCGATTAATCTATGGACAGAAATTGATTATCATTTCAAAGACGCACATCCATGCAATCTACTTAATATGATATATAGAGCAGTCAGCGTTGACATGCCGTTTTCTTTTTTTTTTCTTACACTCCGTTTTCTTTTTGTGGTTTCAGCCACAAAATGGACTTGTCTGTCCTCGTAATAATAAGGAAAGCGCGGCTAGGAGTCTCCGGGGACCAGATTAAAATTAATCTGTAATTTTTTATTTTCTTCATTTTTCTTACCCGATGTGAGAAGGTGGAGGGAAATGCTGTCAAGATCAGCCGCCGATGAAGTAAAGACTCTGATTCGATCTATAATCATTTAAAGATTTGATTGTAATCGTTTGTTGACCTTTCGCACGAATGAGGTCAAGGGTTCGAGTCCCGTTGATCTGAGCTCTTTTTGCAGTTTACTCACGAGTTCTGGTCACTCACAAAATGAACAGAATTCTCAAAAAGAAAAAAGAAACTCACAGGATAGACAGAATTGTCAACAAAGAAAGATGAAACAAAGGAATGTGTTGTCGTGAACTGGAGTTCACCAGCGCTTCTATTCCTGTGGACAATCTCACGGGAAAAGAGAGAGAGAGAGAGAGAGAGAGAGAGAGAGAGAGAGAGAGAGAGAGAGAGAGAGAGAGAGAGAGAGAGAGAGAGAGAGAGAGAGAGAGAGAGGAGAGAGGGATATATATATATATATATATATATATATATATATATATATATATATATATATATATAGATAGATAGATAGAGAGAGAGAACAAAAATCGAGAACGTGTATATAAAAAAAAAAAAAAATTGAAAAATAAGAAATCTACTGGACCTGTCTCTTATTTCTCTTGCATCTCTTCTTGACACGTGATTTCGCTGCTCTCGAGACGTTTCTACGTCTACGTGTCTTCGTCTACGTTTCTACATCTATATTTCTACGTCTACGTTTCTACGTCTATGTTTCTACGTTCACGTCTATGTTTCTACGTCTACGTTTCTACGTCTACGTTCCTACGTCCACGTCTACGTTTCCACGTCCATGTCTAGGTTTCTACGTCTACGTTTCTACGTCTACGTTTCTACGTCTACGTTCCTACGTCTACGTTTCTACGTCTACGTTCTATGTCTACGTTTCCACGTCCATGACTAGGTTTCTACGTCTACGTTTCTACGTCTAGGTTTCTACGTTTCTGCGTCCACGTCTACGTGTCTACGTGTATACGTCTATATTTCTATGTCTACGTCTATATTGCTACGTCTACTTCTACGTTTCAACGTCTACGTTTCTACGTTTCTACGTTAGGCCCCCACAGTCGTCAAACTACAACTTGGAGAGTAATTCAAAGACGCAGTAGAAACTATGTCAAGTTAAATTTCTGTCTTTGTTTTCTTTTCTTTTTTATAGAATAAGTAACTAGTTCAACAGGAGCTATGTTCCAAACAAAATAGTAGTACTATATTTTTAAATTTCTATATTCATTAAATTATTTATTTATCTATTTTTCTACACGTGCAGTTTTGTATTTTGTTTCTGCTTTGGTAAAGAAAATGGAACTGTAGGGAATTTTTACTTTCGGTACTCAAAGAAAGAAACCAAACTGGAACTCGAACATCACGATCTTAGAGCCTTGTTGAATATTTGCCCGGGTAACTAAAAAAAAAAAAAAAAAAAAAAAAAAAAAAAAAAAAAAAAAAAAAAAAAAAAAAAAAAAAAAAAAAAATTGAGATAATAATGATGATAATAAGAAATACGAGGACCATAGAATTTGGACTCAAAGTCATCATACGCTTCGAAAAACAATATACACACACACATATATACATATATATATATATATATATATATATATATATATGTATATATATATATATGTACATATATATATATATATATATATATATATTCATATAATATATTTATATGTATATATATATATATATATATAAAGATAATTTGGACCTAGACTCTTCATGCACTTCGGGATATCGAACTCGCAATGACTTCTGAGGTCCTACTCACTATGGACTTCGAGGCCGATGATGGCGGAGAGCCCGGGTCCGACGCCGTTGGTGGCTTCGCAGAGGTAAGAGCCTTCCATCTCTTCGGTCACCTTCGGTAGAAGGAGGGTCCCGTTCCGGAAGCTGCTGCCAGCGATGTTGGGGTCGTGGTACACTGAGTGGTCACTCCCTGGAAAGAAAAAAGAAAAAGAAAATTTTGGTTTTAAAGAATGGTATACACCTATACCAAGGCTCTCCTCTCCTTCACACGGGAGGTAGCCAAAAAGACAAAGGCACAGAAACCATTCCCACCCATTCCATCTCTATCACACTCCACTTCCCTCCACCCTCTTACCTCCCTCTTATCTTGGCACCTCCTGGATGACGGGTCATCCCTGTATCTTGGTAGTTGAAAATATTTTTAAAAGTGTGTGTGTGTGTATGTGTGTGTGTGTGTATGTGTGTGTATGTATGTGTGTGTGTGTGTGTGTGTGTGTGTGTGTATTTATTTTACCCAGTTGTATTTACCTAGTTGTATTATACGGGAAGGGGAGCTATGCTCGTAGTGACCCGTCTTTTTACCTCGCATCATATACTTTCTTCTTAAATTCTTGTGTGTGTGTGTGTGTGTGTATGTGTGTGTGTGTGTGTGTTTATTTTACCTAGCTTGTTTACCTAGTTGTATTATACGGAAAGGGGAGTTATGCTCGTGGTGCCCGTCTTTGTATCTCGCAACATCTATTTTGTTTTTAAATTCTTGTGTGTGTGTGTGTGTGTATGTGTGTGTGTATGTGTGTGTGTATGTGCGCACTCTAACAACCTTGAATGTCCTCTGCAGATCCACCAGACTATCCCCAAAGGGACGGTACAGCCTCTAAATCTCACCACGGTGATACAACCAGGTTTGGTAAGGTTGTACTGTAGGATGCAGAGTGCCCGTGAGTTACCGAACATGTGATTGGTTGTTATGATTGTAAATGAGCTCTGAAACCGGTTTAACGAGCTCGATCATCCTAATGAGGCGTCCACACTGATGTACAATTCATATACAGAGATGTAACGCCCTTTTCCCAACTAAAAGAAGAAAAAAAAAAGAAAGAAAGTAATTTGTGTCTCTTTAGTATTTCGTTCTTGAGGAATTGAGAAGGTTTTGGCCCTGTACAAGACTCGGTTCTGTTAGGGAAACCAGTTTCCTTTCCCCTATTAGGGGGGGAAAGGGGGAAAGGGGGAGGTATGTCGTGGGCAGGGGGAGGGACGGAAGGGGGGGAGGGCCGGAGAGGGAGGGGGTAGGAGGGAAGGGGGAGGAGGAAAGGGGGGAAGGAAAGAGTTAGATATTTACAGGGTAAAGGGAGGTGGAGAAGGTACGGAGAGTGTGTAACGGGAGGGTGGGAGGAGGGAAGGTGGGAGGAAGGAAGGAAGGGGGGAGGGGTTAAGTGTGTAGTGGACAGGAAAATGGAGGGGGAGATGTGGAGGTGTAGGGGAGAGGGATGGGGAGGGAAAGAGGGTAGGAAGGAGAGGGGGAAGGGGGAAGGGGGAAGTGGGAAGGGGTAGGGGAAAAGGGGGTAGGAAGGAGAGGGGAAGGGGGTAGGGGGTGAAGGAAAGGGGGAAGGGGTAGAGGGAAAGGGATGGGGGAAAGGTTTAGGGGGAAAGGGGGTAGGAAGGAGAGGGGGAAGGGGGTAGGGGGAAGGGGGTGAAGGAAAGGGGGAACGGGGAAGGGGGAAGGGGAAAGGGGGTAGGTGGTAAGGGGAAGGGGGTAGGGGTGGAGGGGAAGTGGGTAATGTGTAGGGCAAGGGGGAAGGAAGTAAGGGGACAAGGGGGTAGGAAAGAGAGGGGGAAGGGGGTAGGGGGAAGGGGGTGAAGGAAAGGGGGAAGGGGATGAAGGAAAGGGGGAAGGGGTAGAAGGAAGGGGATATGGGGAAGGGGTAGGGGAAGGGGGTAGGGGTGGAGGGGAAGTGGGTAATGTGTAGGGCAAGGCGGTAGTGGGTAGGGGTAGGGGGAAGAGGTTAGGGGGTAGGGGGTAGGAGGCTAGGGGGTAGGGGGGTTGGGGGTAGGGGGAAGAGGTTAGGGGGTAGGGAGAAGGGGGGAGGGTTGGAATGTGAGTTCAAATGCTGGAGAAGTAATCACGTGAATTTTCAGTGTCAGATTCTCTGAAATGAAGACAGATTGCCCTGAAGCCAAGGGGATATGAAACGAACAGCATTCGGAATATTGCAGCTCAAAATAAAGCTACGAAAAGAGAGAGAGAGAGAGAGTGAGAGAGAGTGAGAGAGAGAGGGAGGGGGACGCGGGGGTTAGTCAACTCAAGCAGTTGTTTCATAGATCAGTTTCAAAGTCCGGTTGTAATCAACTTTCTGGGTTGAGAAATTCGCTTCTCTGTTTCATGGTCCTTGGGTGGGTTGGATCTGCATATGGCTTTTCCTCCTCCTCCTCTTCCTCTTCCTCCTCCTCCTCCTCTTCC
>NC_134778.1:63402302-63407302 GCF_046742065.1 Oratosquilla oratoria | reverse complement strand
GAGAGAGAGAGAGAGAGAGAGAGAGAGAGAGAGAGAGAGAGAGAGAGAGAGAGAGAGAGAAAGGCGATTATTCATTTCTATTTATTCATTTATATTTTTTTTTTGTACAAAAGGTTTATCAAATTGGCCTGCCACGGAATCGTCTTTGATCAATTTTGATCGAGATTAGGCTTGATCCTCTTGCATGGAGAGGCAAAGCTCTCAGAATAAACACTGGCCTTCAGTGGTGCTGAGGTAGTAGTAGTAGTAGTAGTAGTAGTAGTAGTAGTAGTAGTAGTAGTAGTAGTAGTAGTAGTAGTAGTGGTAGTAGTAGTAGTAGCAGAGGTAGTAGTAGTAGTAGTAGTAGTAGTAGTAGTAGTAGTTGTAGTAGTAGTAGTTATTAGTAGTAGTAGAAGTAGTAGTGGTGCTGGTAGTGGTGGTAGTAGTAGTAGTGGTAGTAGTAGTAGTAGTAGTAGTAGTAGTAGTAGTAGTAGTAGTAGTAGTAGTAGTAGTAGTAGTAGTAGTAGAAGTAGTAGTAGTAGTAGTGGTGGTGATAGTATTAGTATTAGTATTACCGGTAGTATTAGTATTAGTAGTAGTAGTTGTAGTAGTAGTAAATGCAGCAGCAACAATAGAAGTAAAGCAAAAATAAGTAAAGAGGCAAAATAAGAAGATAAAGTAGAAAGTAATAGTAAAAGTAGTTATAGTAGAAGGGCAAGTAGAAGTAAAAGAATAATAATAAAAACATATAGGAAAAGTAGAAGAGAACAAGAAGATAAAAAAAATGAGGAGGAAGAGGAGGAGGTGAAGAGGAGGGAAAGGATGACGAGTAGAAGGAAAAGGAGGAGGACGAAGAGGAAGAGGAGGAGGAGAAGGAGGAGGAGGACGAAGAGGAGGAGGAAGAGGAGGAAGAATAGTAAGAGGAGGAAGAGGAGGAGGAATGGAATGTCTGAGTTGCCACTTTCCAGAAACAGACTCTTGGTCATAAGAGAGGGTTATCAATTTGTCAAAAGTTACATAAAATCTCAATAGACCGATGAATGAAGCACATACAAGGATGTTTATTATCAAAAGAAATTTCACTAAGTTGATGTTGTATGGCAACTCAAACGCTAATGGTTGAAAAATACGGCCTTGTATTGAAGGTCGACTTTTTTTTATAACGGTTATCCCTAAATATGAATATAAATCTTTCTTCTTTCAATTTAAAGATGTATAACTTGTTGGACAAAAATCCCAAACTCACATACCCACAAAAACGTCCAATACACAACCACAAAAACCAAAAACCAAAAAATGAGGAACAAATCATACGACGACCGCTTAAGACATCCGAGCTCACTGAAAGCTAAGAACAGTTAACCAGTCCCTACTGTGCCTACCGGCTTCGTAAGTGGCACTAAGTGGCACTATAGGCACTAGTGACACTAAGTCATAAACCTGTAGTGTTCTGGGCCAAACTCTGGAGCCCCGTGCATCAAGTTGAGTACACAAAAAGCCATTTGTTGCGCTCAGGACTGAAGAAAGTCAAACAAATGCTCGCGAGATAAAAGTGGAGGGAAGAATGACGTACATGCCTTTATCATTAATTAACGATGATTTACAATGTGTGTGTACGTGTGTGTGCGTGCGTGTGTGTGTGTGTGTGTGTACGTGTGTGTGTGTGTGTGTGTGTGTGTGTGTGTGTGTGTGTGTGTAGGGAGAGAGAGTGAGAGGGAGGAGAGAGAGGAGAGAAGGATAGAAGGGAGAAGGAGAGAGAGAGAGAGGAGAGAGAGAGAGAGGAGAGAGAGAGAGAGAGAGAGAGAGAGAGAGAGAGAGAGAGAGAGAGAGAGAGAGAGAGAGAGAGAGAGAGAGAGAGAGAGAGAGAGAGAGAGAGAGAGAGAGAGAGGAAGGGAGAGAGAGTGAGAGGGGGAGAGAGAGGAGAGAGAGAGATAGAGAGAGAGAGAGAGAGAGAGAGAGAGAGAGAGAGAGAGAGAGAGAGAGAGAGAGAGAGAGAGAGAGAGAGAGAGAGAGAGAGAGAGAGAGAGAGAGAGAGAGAGAGAGATAGAGAGAGAGAGAGAGAGAGATGAGAGAGAGAGGAGAGAAGAGAGAGAAGGAGAGAGGGAGAGGATGAGCGGGAGAAGAGGAGAGGTAGGAATAAGAAGAGGTAAAGAGAAGGAGAGAGAGGGAGAGGGGAGGGGAGGGACAGATAGAAGAGAGGGTGAGAAGGAGAGAGAGGGGGAATCAGAAGAGGAAGGAGAGGAAGAGGAAGAGGAAGAGGAAGAGGAAGAGAAAGAGGGAGAGACAAAAATAATTATTTCAATGAAAGAAATGCGAAAATAAAGATGAGGGACACACCTGTTCTGAGATTTGGAAAGAGAATTAAGAGAAGAACGAGAGGAAAAAAGTAAGAGTATGTACAAACACGCATAGTAAAAAAAATTGATAAATAATTATATAATAAAAACACGACTTAAACAAAACACTGAGCGAGAGAGGGAGGCACATGTTTGTTGAGCCGATAACTTTGGAAAACACTTCTGGAAGATTACATCTGGATTTGCTACCTCCGGCTTTGCCATTTTTAAGTCAAAAAAACATTGTACCTGACTACCAATTAAAAAAAAATGATAAAAAAAATCGTCGTTTTAATCCTCAGCGACATTTCTGAAGTGGGAAGTGCAATGAGAATGGAAACATTATTTTCTATTTTTTATTTATTTTTTGGATTTTTTTTTTGTTCTTATGCAAAGTAGCAAAAACGTTATAAACTACGTTTTCACATAAGCAAGGACGTCAGTCTTCTATTCTTGTGTCAGTCTACGTTTTCTGTATTACTGTACATTCTACTCGTATTCTTGTGTCAGTCTACGTTTTCTGTATTACTGTACCTTCTATTCTTGTGTCAGTCTACGATTTCTGTATTACTGTACCTTCTATTCTTGTGTCAGTCTACGCTTTCTGTATTACTGTACCTTCTATTCTTGTGTCTACGTTTTCTGTATTACTGTACCTTCTATTCTTGTCTCAGTCTCCGTTTTCTGTATTACTGTACTTCTATTTTTGTGTCAGCCTACGTCTTCTGTATTACTGTACCTTCTATTCTTGTGTCAGTCTACGTTTTCTGTATTACTGTACCTTCTATTTTTGTGTCAGTCTACGTTTTCTGTATTACTGTACCTTCTATTCTTGTGTCAGTCTACGTTTTCTGTATTACTGTACCTTCTATTCTTGTGTCAGTCTACGTTTTCTGTATTACTGTACCTTCTATTCTTGTGTCAGTCTACGTTTTCTGTATTACTGTACCTTCTATTTTTGTGTCAGTCTACGTTTTCTGTATTACTGTACCTTCTATTCTTGTGTCAGTCTACGTTTTCTGTATTACTGTACCTTCTATTCTTGTGTCAGTCTACGTTTTCTGTATTACTGTACCTTCTATTTTTGTGTCAGTCTACGTTTTCTGTATTACTGTACCTTCTATTCTTGTGTCAGTCTACGTTTTCTGTATTACTGTACCTTCTTTTCTTGTGTCAGTCTACGTTTTCTGTATTACTGTACCTTCTATTCTTGTGTCAGTCTACGTTTTCTGTATCACTGTACCTTCTATTTTTGTGTCAGTCTACGTTTTCTGTATTACTGTACTTTCTATTCTTGTGTCAGTCTACGTTTTTTGTATTACTGTACTTTCTATTCTTGTGGCCACTCTCGCCCGCTCACTCTCAGTGTAATTATAATACTTTCCTTTCTAATTAACTATAAATCTAAAAGCAATAAAAACACAAAATTGAGTGATAAATAAATGGATAAATTAATGAATTACTGAAATAAGAAATGAGAGAAAAAAGTGAGCGAATGAAAGAGAGTAATAGACAGAAATGGGAATAGGTATATAAACAAACATTGATAGAAATGATAAATGAATGGACGAATAGATAGATAGACAGATGGATAGATAACAGATGAATGAATCAACAGATTATAGATTCATAGATTATAAAAAAAAACGAAAAATAAAAATATTTGACAGATATATCGATAGACAAAGAAAAAAATAATTGGTCCATTAAAAGTTGTATGAATAACGATCTAAATATACAAACAGTAAGAAAATTTTCCCCCTTATAAGCGAGATAGCCAAGTCAAAGGCATGTGTCCACTCTCACCCATTCCACTCCCATCCACCACCCTCTCCCCCCTCCCATCTTAGCTCCTCATGGATGACGGGTCATACCTGCATCCCTCCCACTGCCCTGGGTCGGAAGCAATGTAGCAAGGCACAGTACATCCACGATCTAAGCATAGCCATTTCATACATATACCAAGGCTTTTTCCCCCTTACAAGGGAGGTAGCCAAAAAGGAAAAGGCATAAAATCATTTCCACCCATTCCATCCCTGAATACACTCCACACCCCTCCACATGAAAGATGTGAAAATTCTCAGAGCAAGACATTTCTGCTACAAACAAAATAAATCTCTAGATTGGGGAACTTCACTTCTATTTTTCTTTTTTTACTTTTCTATATATCTATTTATTAATTTATTTTTTCTATTATTTTCTAATACCCAAAGGGCCAGGCTCCCAGTATAAACAGGGCAAAGGTGATTTAATCGTAACACTCGAAGTCTGTCCTTGTCTAAAATACTCTCTTTCTTGACAAGTTCCCGACTGTGATGATCTGTATATAGTTTCCTGTTTATAACATTAACACCCAGTGGGTATGTTGTTAGTCTTTAATTTTGTCATTGTATCTTTTGTACTTGTGTACAAGTATGTTTGGAAGACCAAAGTGTTCGGCCCACGCGATCGAATATGAGTTTTTGTCATAACCTCAAGGTGTAAACACTCTTTCTCTATTTCGTGTAAATTTATAGAATTGTGACTTAATACATTATTTCACCATTGTAAGGTGGTTTCCATTGCCACCCTACTACATGACTGATGACCTCACAACACCTGGCTATTGTCAATCTCGAACCTCTTTAAGCTCCTCTTCGTCACATTAACACTAAAGTTGGCAACTCACCAATTGGGACGAACCCA
>NC_134778.1:63392302-63399802 GCF_046742065.1 Oratosquilla oratoria | reverse complement strand
GTGAGTATGTGTGCGTGTGAATTCTTATGTAATGCACACATTTGTTGTGTGCTGTAGAACCACATTCACAGGATCAATTCCCGTAACGAGTCACGCGTGGCGTGACCCGCCCTCACTACGTGACAGTTCACGTGACTCGTAAATCCGAGTCTGAACAAGAACAGGACAGTTCGCCTCGGAAAAAAGAAAACTAACGACGTGACGTCATGAAGTGGGAAGTTGTTTCGTGTTGGGGCGCTGGGGACAAAGAAAACGCAAGTTAGGTATAATTGACTGACATCACAATCCGTTTTCTATGAAAAGTGAAATTCCCGTTTTCTGCAAGAGTTGCAAAGGAGGGCTACAACAGAACATGTAAAAAAAAAAAAAAAAAAAAAAAAAAAAACTCTGACGGCTGGATGAGAGCGGGGTAGTATACCTACTCATGGGGTGCATAGTTCGGCCCCCATTGTAATAACGACGAGAGAAAACTCGAGGAAATGGCCCGTGGCTGTACCTAATGGAAGTCCTATTGGGAGAATTACAATAGTTTGCATAGCGTGCCGGTAGTAACAATGTAGTTGTTGTTATTGTTGTTGTTGTTTTCTTTTTGCAATAAAAAGCTGACGTATGCACACTAGAAGACGAATTCTCGATTTATTTTTTTATTAATTTTTTTTTTTTTTTTGGTGTTTCATTTTATCAGAAGTGACTAGAAATTTGATCATGATAATGATAACGATAATGAGAATATTTTGATGATTAACAATAATAATAATAATAATAATAATAATAATAATAATAATAATAATAATAATAAAAATAATAATAACAATACTAATAATGATAATAATAATAATGATAGTAACAATAATGATGATAATGATAATAATGATGATAATAATAATAATAATAAATACAATAATAATAATGATAATAACAATAAAGATGATAATGATAATAATAAAAATAATAATAATAATAATAATAATGATAATAGTAAATACAATGATAATAATAAGTAATAACAATAATGATGATAATAATAATTATAATAATAATAA
This sequence comes from Oratosquilla oratoria, assembly GCF_046742065.1. Lineage (NCBI taxonomy): Eukaryota > Metazoa > Arthropoda > Malacostraca > Stomatopoda > Squillidae > Oratosquilla > Oratosquilla oratoria. Next base: position 63,398,759 of record NC_134778.1, on the reverse strand, counting down.
TAATAACAAATAATAATAATAATAATAATGATAATAATATCAATGATGATAGTAATAATGATAATAATGATAATAATGATAATAATAATAATAATGAATAACAACAACAGCAACAACAACAATAATAACAACAACAATAGGAAACCCTCAACCCTATAGCGTCCGGCAACGGTCCTCTGGCCCTCCCATAGATCTCTCCGGGATGAAACGTTGGACTGGTGTCGGCGTTACATCAGTGTGGGAGATCAGTCGCCGGTTGTCGGCTCTCCATTCACTCACACACATACATGCGCACACACATACACACACACACACACACACACACACACACACACGCGCACACACACACAGACACACACACGCACACACACAAACACACATGCACGCACACACATCATTGCCCCATACGATACCCTTCTTGCAGACAGGTCACGTCTGCACAGAAGATTGGAAGAAGGGCTCTCTCGCTGTCATGAATAAGATGAAAGGAAGAGAAGGAAAGAAAGAACGAGAAGGCGTGCATGGAGAGAGAGAGAGAGAGAGAGAGAGAGAGAGAGAGAGAGAGAGAGAGAGAGAGAGAGAGAGAGAGAGAGAGAGAGAGAGAGAGAGAGAGAGAGAGACACAGAGAGAGATAGATAGACAGAGAGACGATAGAGAGACGAGAGACAAGAGAGAGAGAGAGAGAGAGAGAGAGAGAGAGAGAGAGAGAGAGAGAGAGAGACGAGGAAGAGAGGAGGGAAAAAGAGGTAGTGAAGAAGGATGGAGGAGGGAATAAAGAGGCAAAGACGAGGTAGAGACAAGGGGACAGGGGAAGAGAAAGAGGAGAGAGAGGAAGAGAGTGAGGGGGTGATGAGAGGGAGAGAGGGATTGAGGGAAGGAGAGGAGGGAAGGAGGAAGATAAACATGATAAAGAAGGAGTACAACGCTAATTACAAAGGATTACAAAGGCGGAGCTTGCCGACAGGAGACCTTTTGGTCCATATCTAGGTCGGATGCGAAGAAAGACAAGAATAAGAAGAAAGGGATTTTTTTTTTACAATGATGAAGAATAGTGGGGGACTCATTGATGGTGTTTTGGAAAGAGTCGCTTGAAGGGAGAAAATGAGGAAAGGAAAAATTTCCGAAAGAAATAAGGAAAGAGGAAGAAGGGGAAAAGGAGAGGGAAAGAATAAAGAAAATTATTAAGAGAAAGGAGAGAGGAACAATAGAAAAAAATATGAAGAGAAAGAGAGGAACAAGGGAAAAGTTATAGAGAAATAAGGAGAGAGGAACAGTGGAACAGAGGAAAGAAAAAAAAAAGAAAACTATTAAGAGAAAGGAGATAGGAACAAAGAAGAAAAAAGAAAACTATTAAGAGAAAGAACGAACAAAGAGAAAAAGAAAAAGAAGAGAAAGGAGAGAGGAACAGAGAAGAAGAAAAAAGAAAATTATTAAGAGAAAGGAGAGAGGAACAAAGAAGAAGAAAAAAGAAAATTATTAAGAGAAAGGAGAGAGGAACAAAGAAGAATAAAAAAGAAAATTATTATGAGAAAGAGAGGAACAAGGAAGAAGAAAAAAGAAAATTATTAAGAGAAAGGAGAGAGGAACAAAGAAGAAGAAAAAAAGAACATTATTAAAAGAAAGGAGATAGAAACAAAGAAGAAAAAAGAAAATTATTAAGACAGAAGGAGAGAGAGACAAAGAAGAAGAAAAAAGAAAATTATTAAGAGAAAGGAGAGAGGAACAGAGAAGAAGAAAAAAGAAAATTATTAAGAGAAAGGAGAGAGGAACAAAGAAGAAGAAAAAAAATATTATGAGAAAGGAGAGAGGAACAATAGAAAAATGAAAGAAAAAGAGAATTATAAAGAGAAAGGAGACAGAAGGGGAAAAGGAAAGAAGAAGAAAGAAAACTGTTAAGAAAGAGATGAACAATAGAAAAAGGAAAGAAAAAAGAAAATTATTAAGAGAAAGGAAAGAGGAACAAGGAGAAAAGGAAAGGAAAGAGGAACAAGGAGAAAAGGAAAGAAAAGAGAGATGGGAAAATACAATAATAAAGAGAAAGACGAACAAAGGAAATAGGAAAGAAAAGAAAGAAGGAAAATACAATAATAAAGAGAGAGACGAACAATGAAAAAGGAAAGAAAATGAAAAAATTATAAAAAGAAAGGAGAGAGGCACAAGGTAAAAAAGCAAATAAAAGAAAGAAAAAGAAAATTATAAAGAGAATGGAAAGAGGAACAAAACAAAAAAGAAGAAAATTATAAAGAAAAAGGAAAGAGGAATAAGACAAAGAAAGGAAATGATAAAGAGAAAGGAGAGGGGAACAAAGGAAAATGAAAGAAAAAAGAAAAAGAATATAAAGAGAAACAAAAAGAACAATTGAGAAGGATGGAAACGTATACACACACACACAAATATATATATATATACATATATATATATATGTATATATATATATATATATACATATATGTATATATATATACATATACATGTATATATATATGTATATATATATATATATATATATATATATATATATAGTGTGACAGAGTAAGAGAGGAATAGAGGAAGAGTGTGAGAGAGCAAACGAGACAGGCAGACAGAGACAGAGAATGAGATCCACTTATGCAATCTGAAGAACTGCTTGAAACATCCAACAGTGATAGACTCAATAAATAAATAAATAAATAATTGAATGAATGAATAAATAGATAAAATAAAATAAGTAAATAAACAAATAAATCCAGTCACCCAAGGTCACGTGACCATATCTATATTTCATTTATTTTTTAATTTACTCACATATCGATGTACGTATTCATTTATCTATTTATTTCGATGCATCACACTGGTCTACAAAGATATTGCATATGTGAAGATAATACGCAATCCTTAGGATGACGTCACTGCCTTTGGTGCAGAACAAGACCTGACCTTAGGTCACCCATCATCAACCCTCACCCATTGGCGCCATACGCCAGGAAGCGCTTCGCATCACCCCTACGCCGGCGCCAGATCCCAGGGTCTCTCCGAGGGGCAATCTCCCATGCAGACGCCCACTCCCACTCTCCAAACAGTCCTCCACAAGTTCGATAAACTTGCACCAATTATGAATTCTGTGGTGGTCCCTTTCTTCGTCTTCTCCTCCATCGAGGGTTGTCTCTTGTAGAGACAACGCTGAATAGGATCAACCTCAGGGAAACCTACCACATGCCAAGGTAGCCGGAGAAAAAAAAAATCTAATTTGGGTCTTCCCTACACAGTTACATTATAGTAACAGTAGTAATACCGGTAATGATAATAATAATAAAATAATAATAATAATAATAATAATAATAATAATAATATTAATAATAATAATAATAGTAATAATAATAACAATGATAATAATGATAATAAGAGTAATAATACTAATAATGATAATAATAATAATAATGATAATAATAATAATGATAATAATAATAGTAATAATAATAATAATAATAATAATGATAATAATAACTGATAATAATAGTAATAATAATAATAATAATAATAGTAATAATAATAATAATGATAATAATAATAATAATAATAATAATGATAATAATAATAATAGTAATAATAACAACAACAACAACGACAAAATGACAATAACAATAATCATTGACCAACTATACAAAAAAATAGAAAAATAAAAAAAATAAACACGCTATTCTAGATAGTGTCTACGTTCCACCACACAACTCTGAACATTTTCCCGAACTCGGCTGTACGAGATAAGGGCCTCTCTCGTCTTGTTCAATGCAACTCATCTGTTCAGTCCCCAGGGCCTCCTCTAATTAGCTTGTTTCCGATGCCATCACAGTTCGACCAATTAAAAAAAAAAAAAAAAAAAAAAAAAATTGGTTTGCCCTTCCCCCCTTCTCCCCCCTCTCCTCTCCCACTACTTTTACTAAAACCAATCAATCGTGGGTATTTGACAATCAATCGAAGCGAAATCAATTACTCCACATTAGGATGCAGAGGATACGTCTATGGAGGGTTTGGGGGAAAGGGGGAGGGGGGAGGGGGGAGGGGGGAGGGGAAGGGGGAGGGAGGGTTGGAAATGTCGTGTTGGGGGTACTGATGATCGTGTTGGCAATGGTGGAATGGTTATATTTGGTAACAGCGATGATTGTGTTGGAAGACTTATTGGAAGTGTTGGCAATGAATATGGTGGTAGGCTTATGGGTAAAACCGTAAAATTATAAATTTTTTTAGAATCTTATGTGTATATGGAAACACAGTTGTGGACAATTCTGAATATATAAACAATTATTTGAGATATTTCGACAGATTCCATAAGTGAGTTAGGAGTGGATATGTTTATGAGATTTTTTTTTTTAACTTTTTTCTTCTTGGCCTAAGTCCACTGGTGAGTATTCTCAATGGGAGATAGCCATAAAGTTCTACAAAGGGGTACTGGGGATTACAAGGTACAAAGGATTATATATAGGAAGGTTCTAACGTAAGTACAAGGTACAAACGATTATATATAGGAAGGTTGTGACGTAAGTACAAGGTACAAAGGATTATATATAGGAAGGTTCTGACGTATGTATAAGGTACAAAGGAAGGTTGTGACGTAAGTACAAGGTACAAAGGATTATATATAAAGGAAGGTTTTGACGTAAGTATATGGTACAAAGGATTATATATAGGAAGGTTGTGACGTAAGTACAATATACAAAGGATTATATATAAAGGAAGGTTTTGACGTAAGTATATGGTACAAAGGATTATATATAGGAAGGTTGTGACGTAAGTACAAGGTACAAAGGATTTTAATTATATAGGGAGGTTCTGACGTAAGTATAAGGTACAAAGGATTATAAATAGGAAAGTTTGTAACGTAAGCATCTTCATTGGGAACGAGCCGGTCTAAAAGAAGAATTGCATGGGACCTTCAATGACAAAATCGTTTCAGTCCTGAATGACATGGCTGGATTCCCCTTTCTCCCCCTCTCCCCCCTCCCTCTCCCCCCAACGCCATCTGGGTCCAAAAGAATAAATCCCAGCTCGCTAAAATTTCTTCTTGCGAATTTGTGTTTGGCTAAATACCAGTTTCGCCAAAATCTCTTGCCAAATCTAAGATAACCTGAAGTAATACAAACGAATTTTGTTTCGCTGTGCGCAGCGAACGCCTTATCGCTGACGAATATACGTGGATGCACACACACACACACACACTCACACACACACACACACACACACACACACACACACTCATATATATATATATATATTATATATATATATATGTGTGTGTGTGTGTGTGTGTGTGTGTGTGTGTGTGTGTGTGTGTGTGTGTGTGTGTGTGTGTGTGTGTGTGTGTGTGTGTGTGTGTGTGTGTGTGTGTGTGTGTGTGTCATGCATAGATAGAGGAATAGAGAAAGCAAGAGAGTGAGTGAGAAGAGAAAATCGTGAGAAAAATAGCAAGAGAGAGAGCGAGCGAGCGAGCGAGAGAGAGAGAGAGAGAGAGAGAGAGAGAGAGAGAGAGAGAGAGAGAGAGAGAGAGAGAGAGAGAGAGAGAGAGAGAGAGAGAGAGAGAGAGTCATAGAGGGAGAGAAAACAAGAGCGAGAGAATGAAAAAGGTTGAGAAAAAAACAGAGGAAGAGAGAGAGAGAGAGAGAGAGAGAGAGAGAGAGAGAGAGAGAGGAGAAAGAGAAGAGAGAGAAGAGAAATTCAGTGAGAAGAGAGAGAGAGAGAGAGAACAGAAGAGAGTAGAGAGAAAACCCTTCAGCACGTATATGCATGAGAATGCTCAGACGAGAGAGAAAGAGAGAGGGGGGGGGGCAGTGGATGGGTGTGGGGACTGGGATCGAGCTCGCTCGCTCGTTCTTTCATAAACAGGCCTTGATTCAATGACCTACCCCGAAAGGCAATGGAGGAGGGGCGAGGAGGGGGGGGCGAGGGGCGACGGTGAGACGTGATAGGGTGCTGGGGCGACATAGGAGGAGGGGGTAGTAGCAGCAGAAGTGTACATAGAGAGAATGGTGGTGTGCGGTGAATGGTAAAATGGTCAAACATTCACCAAAAGGAAAGGACGTTTTTTGTTGTTTCTTTAAGAAATTTTAGTTCTTCTGGGTTAATATCTGACTTCATAAAGTGACCGGAGCCTGTACCTACTACTGACTGGAACCTTAAGAATGCAGGTCAATTTGTGATTGTGAAAATGAGATGTCGACCTGGTATCAAATAACAAAGTGACTGGAGCTAGTACCTACTACTGACTGGAACCTTAAGAATGCAGGTCAATTTGTGATTGTGAAAATGAGATGTCGACCTGGTATCAAGTCTTAAAGTGACTGGAGCCAGTACCTACTACCGACTGGGACCTTAATAAAAAAGAGCATGAAAGCAAAAGGCCAATTTGGGATCGTGAAAGGGAGGAGTCGACTTGGGATCTGGGTTCATTGAGAAAGACGAGAGAGAGAGATAAGAGGAGAGAAGA
>NC_134778.1:63377302-63389802 GCF_046742065.1 Oratosquilla oratoria | reverse complement strand
CCTAGCTAACCTAATCTAACATAGCCTGACCTGACCTGAACTGACTTTATAATGAATTGTGATTTTTAGAAGCTTGACCTAACTTGACCTAACATAGTCTGACCTGACTTGAAATGAGATTTTAGTAAATTGTGATTTTAGAAGTTTGACCTAATCTAACCTACCCTAACATAGCCTGATCCGAACTGAAATGGTTTTATAATAAACTGTGATTTTTAGAAGCTTGACCTAACCTAAACTAACCTAACATAGCCTGACCTGACCTGAATTGACTTTATAATAAATTGCAATTTTTTTTAGAAATTTGACCTAACCTAACATAACCTAACCTAACATAGCGTGACCTGAAATGAACTGACTTTATAATGAATTGTAGTTTTTAGAAGCTTGACCCAACCTGACCTGACATCGCCTGACCTGACTTGAAGTGACTTTATAATGAACTGTGATTTATAGAAGCTTGACCTAACCTAACCTAACATAGCCTAGCCTGACCTGCACTGACTTTTTAATGAATCATGATTTATAGAAGCTTGACCTAATCTAACCTAACATCACCTGACCTGCACTGACTTTTTAATGAATCATGATTTATAGAAGCTTGACCTAACCTAACATATCGTGACCTGACCTGAACTGACTTTGTAATGAATTGTGATTTTTAGAAACCTAACCCAACCAAACCTAACCCAACTAACCTAACCTAACCTAACCCAACTAACCTAACCTAACCTAACCCAACTAACCTAACCTAACCCAACTAACCTAACCTAACCTAACCCAACTAACCTAACCTCCCTCTAAGAAACAAAAGGGAACTCTGAACTTTCCACCCAACTCCCTCCAACCTCCTTTGCTGTCCCCCCCACTCCACTCCACTCCCTTCTTATCCACTCCCGGCACTCTACTCACCCTCCTCGCCCCCACCCGCACCCTCCAACAACACTGCTCGTTTCCCCTCCATTAGTAACCCTTCAATCCCTTTCCTCCCTCCCTCCCTCCCTCCCTCCCTCCCTCCCTCCTTCCCCCTCCCCTCCCTCCCTTCCCCTTTTACTTTATCCTCCTTCTCTTGCTCTTCCTCCTTCTTGCCCTCCCTCCTACCCTACCCTCCCTCCCTTTCCCACTCTACCTCATCCTCCTTCCCTCCCTTCCTCCCTCCCTCCCTCCTTCCCTCACTCCCTACTTCCCTCGCTCCCTCCTTCCCTCACTCCCTCCCTCCTGCCCCCATTTATTTACCTCATCCTCCTTCCCTCCCTCCTGCCCTCCTCCACCTCCTCTCCCTCCCTCCCTCCCTTCCCCTCCCTATTGCCCTCCTCCGCCCCTCTCCACCCTCCCTTCCTCATTTTCCCTCCTCCTCCTCCTCCTCCTCCTCTTCCTTCCCTCCTTCTCTCATTTCCCCTCCATTAAACCTCCACCCACTCCTTTATCTTTATAAACAAACCCTTTCGTCCCGGGTGGTACCTTTCCTATCCTCATGCCTGCCGTCAGGCGATTTTATTCATCCCAGTGACGCCTCCCCGGTAGCGACGGGGGTGTGTGCTAATTTTCCTCCCCATTTCTCCCAATATTTACGCGACCCCAATCCCCCTCTCCAACATCCTCCCCCCAGATCCACCCTATCACCCACCTCCACTCCTCTACTCCCCCCTCCTCCTCATCTCCACAAGATAGCCTGACACTTTCCTCCACTTTATACCCCTCCATCCCCAAACCCTCCTATCCACAGAACCACCCTAAACTTCTCCTCCATTCCCTCCTCCTCCTCCATCTCACTCTCATCTCCAGGAGATAACCTCCACTTCTCCTCTCCTCCATTCCCTCCACTCCCTCCTCCTCCTCCTCCATCTCATCTTCATCATCACGAGATAACCTCCACTTTCTCCTCCATTTCCCTCCACGTTCTATTCCTCCATCTCTAACCCCCCTCTCCACAGAACCACACTATACTTCCCCTCCACTCCCTCCTCCTCTTCCATCTCATCCTCATATCCACGAGATAACCTCCACTTTCTCCTCCATTTCCCTCCACATTCTACCCCTCCATCCCTAACCCCCTATACACAGAACCACCCTATACTCCTCCTCCATTTCCTCCACCCTCCTCCTCCTCCTCCTCTAGCCCAGCAATTACTTGTAATTGGATAAGATAGTGGTAGCAGTAGTGTTAGTTCATCTTCTATCGCCTAGTTGCCCTGTTTTCTTAACTGTAGCTTAGTATAGTAAACACAGACAGCCTCGTTAGGGCCAGCAGGCCTCCAGCTGTTGTTTGTTTTTCCTTTGTGTTCCTTTGTGTCCCTCCTCCTCCTCCTCCTCCTCCTCCTCCTCCTCCTCCTCCTCCTCCTCTTCTTCTTCCTCCTCTTCCCCGTTGTCTTCGTGACCTGGAGACTCTGTCTCCAAGAGACTCTTCTTCGTCGCCCGGAGCTTCTTCGCTGGCGCCGCTCCCTCCCGAGAAGGAGCTCCACCGTGCAATGGACCGCAAAAGGGGGCAAAGCCAATAAGAGAGTGAGGCCAGACCAGGTGGAGGAGGAGGAGGAGGAGGAGGAGGAGGAAGGGAGAGGGGGAGGAGAGTGAAAAAGGGAGGAGATTGGAGAGGAGGAGGAGAAGGAGGAGGGAGGGAGAGGGGAAGAGAGTAAAAAAGGGGAGGAGAATGAAGAGGAGGAGGAGGAAGATGAGGAGGGAGGGGGTGAGTGAAAAGGGGAAAGAGAATGGAGAAGATGATGAGGAGGAGGATGTGGAGGGAGGGAGAGGGGAGAGTGGAAGAGGCGAGGAGAATGGAGAGGGGGAGGAGGACGAGGAGCGAAGGAAAGGGGGAGGAGAGTGAAAAGGGGGAGGAGAATGGAGAGGAGGAGGAGGAGGAGGAGGAGGATGAAGAGGGGAATGGAAAGGAGGACGAGGAGGGAAGGAGGGAGGGAGAGAGGGAGAGAGGGAGGAGAGTGAAAAGAGTGAGGAGAATGGAGATGAGGAAGAGGAGGGGGGAGAGGAGAGAATGAGGAAGAGGAGGAAGAGGAAAAAACAGGAGAGAATGACGAAAATGAAGAGAGGGGAAAGGTAGAGGAGAATGGGGAGGAGAGGAAGAAAAGAGAAGAAGAGGAGGAGGAGGAGGAGAGGAGAAGAAGAGGAGGAGGAGAAGAGGAGAAGGAAGAGGGAAGAGAGAGGTGTGAAGAAGAAAGGAATAAAAGAGGAAGACGAGGAAAAGGAGACAAGGAGGAGGAGGAGAAAGAGGAACAGGAAGATAATGAAAAGTAAAGGAGAGGGAGGTGGAGGAGGAGGAGGAACGGGAAAGAGGAGGAGTAGGAGGAGATAGGAGGAGTAGGAGGAGAATAGGAGGAGGAGGAGGAGAAAGAAGAGGAGGAAGAGGTGGAGGAGGAGGAGGAGGAGGGGAAAGAGGAGGAAGAGGAGGAGAAAGAGGGGAGGAAGAGGAGAATAGGAGTGAGGAGGAAAAGAAAGAGGAGGAATAGGAGGAAGAAGAAGAGGAGTAGGAGGAGAATAGGAGTAGGAAGAGGAGGAGAAAGAAGAGGAGGAAGAGGTGGAGGAGGTTGAAGATGAGAAGCTATCAGGAAGAGGATGCGGAGAGAAGGAGAAACAGGAGAAGGAGCAGGAAGAGGAGGAAGAGGAAGAGGAGGAGGGAGAGGAGGAGGAGGAGAAAGAGGAGGAGGAGAAGGAATAGAAGGAGGAGGAGGGAGAGAAAGAGTAGGAGGAGGAAGAAGAAGAATAAGAAGACGAGGAGTAGGAGAATAGGAGGAGGAGGAAGAGGAGAAAGAGAAAGGAGAGGAGGAGGAGGAGGAGGAAGAGGTGGAAGATGAGAAGCTATCAGGAAATGAAGGTGGTGTTGGAGGTTCCAGGTGCGTTAGGACCGAGACTCCATCTGGGCTCGTGAATCTTCATCGCGGGAGAGTCTGGAGCCGAAGACTGCGGAGACGCGGAGGCGAACTGGAAGGGTCCGGCGGACTGGAAGCGAACGCTGGAACAAGAGGGAGAGAGGCACGAGGTGGTGGTTGCTGGAAATGAGGTAGAGAGGAGAGGGAAAGAGGAGGAAGGAGATGAGGAGAGGAAGAGAGGAGGTGGAGGAGAAGGAGGTGCGGAGACGCCGAGGTGAACTGGAAGGGTCCGGCGGACTGGAAGCGAACGCTGGAAGAGGCACGAGGTGGTGGTTGCTGGAAATGAGGTAGAGAGGAGAGGGAAAGAGGAGGAAGGGGATGAGGAGAGGAAGAGAGGAGGTGGAGGAGAGGGAGGTGAAGTGAGGAGGGAGGGAGGAAGAAGAGGGGTGGTAGGCAAACTGGAAGGGTCCGGCGGACTGGAAGCGAACGCTGGAACAAGAGGGAGAGAGGCACGAGGTGGTGGTTGCTGGAAATGAGGTAGAGAGGAGAGGGAAAGAGGAGGAAGGAGATGAGGAGAGGAAGAGAGGAGGTGGAGGAAAGGGGGGTGAAGTGAGGAGGGTGGGAGGAAGAAGAGGGGAGGTAGAAGAGAGGAGGAAGAGGGGAGAGGGAGAGAGCAGGTGGAGGAGAGGAGGGAGGTGAAAGGAGGAGAAAGGGAGGAAGAAGAGGGGGAGGTAGAAGAGAGGAGGAAGAAGAGAGGAGGAAGAAGGAAAAGAGCGGAAGAGAGCAGGTGGAGGAGAGGAAACGGATGAAATGAGGAGTGAGGGAGGAAGAAGAGGGGAGGTAGAAGAGAGGAGGAAGAAGAGAGGAGGAATAGAGAAAAGAGAGGAAGAGAGAAAAGAGAGAAAGAGAGAAAAGAGGGGAAGAGAGAAAAGAGAGGAAGAGAGCAGGTGGAGGAGAGGAAACGGATGAAATGAGGAGGAAGGGAGGAAGAAAAGGTGGAGGTAGAAGGGAGGAGGAAGAAGAGAGGAGGAAGAGGGAAAAGAGCGGAAGAGAGCAGGTGGAGGAGAGGAGGCGGAAGAGAGGAGGGGGAAGAGGATATGCAGAAGAAGAGAAGTAGAAGAGAGGAGACATTAGAGAGCAGCCGTGAGAGAAAAGCTGCAATCTATAAAGACTAAAGAGCATGAATGGCATCATAAGAGAGGTTAGAGTAAAGAATGATCAAATTAGAGAAAATAAATCTCTATATTCACGAAGAGAAACAACGTGTAATGAGGCAACAAAGAGATGAAAAAAGAAAATAGAGAGGAAGGAAGAAAGAGAGAAAGAGAGAAAGAAAAAGAGGAAAAAGAGAAGGAAAGAATTAAAAAAGAAGAGAAACAAGGTGTAATGAGGCAACAAAGAGACAAAAAAAGAAAATAGAGAGGAAGGAAGAAAGAGAAAGAGAGAGAAAGAAAAAAGAGGAAAGAGAGAAGGAAAGAATTAAACAAAGAAGAGAAACAAGGTGTAATGAGGCAACAAAGAGACAAAAAAAGAAAATAGAGAGGAAGGAAGAAAGAGAAAGAGAGAGAAAGAAAAAAGAGGAAAGAGAGAAGGAAATAATTAGAAAAAAAAAACTCGCAAATGGTGTCGCAAAGGAGATGGAGAGATCTCAGTCAGAGAGTGGTGGGGGGGGGGAGGGCGTGGGGGAGGACTAGAAGGAGGAAAGGGGGGAGTGGGGGAATGGGGGGATGGGGGGAGACGAATGGTGGGGGAGGGCGTGGGGGGAGAAAGTGGGGGAGGACTAGAAGGAGGAAAGGGGGAAGTGGGGGAGAAAGGGGGGAAGGGGGGGGAGACGAAATATCCGAAATCTAAGAGTCGAAGACGATTCTCAATAGGCTCCTGTCTCTCCTACAGAGCTGTAGTTGGTGGAACTCCTCAGAAGTGAAGAACAGTTAAAGTACGGAAAAGGTTGAGCTTGACTCTCTCTCTCTCTATCTCTCTCTCTCTCTCTCTCTCTCTCTCTCTCTCTCTCTCTCTCTCTCTCTGTGTGTGTGTGTGTGTGTGTGTGTGTGTGTGTGTGTGTGTGTGTGTGTGTGTGTGATTCACCATGGTCTTGGATCACGTGTTAGACTCGCTATCGACAGCTATATCCCTCCCTCCCGGAAGAGAGCTCAGAGCTCATATATGACCGGTCTATGGATAATGCTGACCTTACACGCACACACACACCCAACTCCCAGCCTACGAGAGTTGGAGTAACGACTCGCAGCGCAGTGATAATGAAATTATTTCAGTCCTGGGCGGGATTCGAACTCGAACCGCCGTAGTGGCGGCCGGGAAATCTAACTACTGCGCCACGAGTCGTGTGTGTGTGTGTGTGTGTGTGTGTGTGTTGTGTTGTGGTGTGTGCGTGTGCGTGTGTGTGTGTGTGTGTCTGTGTGTGTTTGTGTGTGTGCATTTACACATTTGTAATACACAGGAAAGGGTACGCCAGAGGGCTTGTCTCTATTTTCCCACTATCATACCTAGGTTGAGCTTGACTCTCTCTCTCTCTATCTCTCTCTCTCTCTCTCTCTCTCTCTCTCTCTCTGTGTGTGTGTGTGTGTGTGTGTGTGAGATTCACCATGGTCTTGGATCACGTGTTAGACTCGCTATCTACAGCTATATCCCCCCCTCCCGGAAGAGAGCTCAGAGCTCAGCGCAGTGATAATGAAATTATTTCAGTCCTGGGCGGGATTCGAACTCGAACCGCCGTAGTGGCGGCCGGGAAATCTAACTACTGCGCCACGAGTCTCGTGTGTGTGTGTGTGTGTGTGTGTGTGCGTGCATTTAAACATTTGTAATACACAGGAAACGGAACGCCTGAGGGCCTGTTTCTATTTCCCACTATCATACCTGGATTTGAAATCGGTTATATTTCTAGTTTCAGCAACATGAGCTTCTAAAATCTAGATTACTACAAGAGTTAATGCATCTGTATGGAAAGCCGTGTATCTTGATATTTTCTATGTCTTACGTTTCATCTGCAACGCTTGGGAACAATTTGGCTGCTGGGAATTGTATTCTCTCTTTCTTATTCATATCCTTTACCTTATACATAGACCATACCATTGCTGCATACTCCACTCTGGGTCGGATCAGGTATTTTATTATTTTTTTCTTTATCTCCACTTCCATTCACAAGGAAAAATCTTTATGTTCATTATTAGGTTGTGTGTTTCGGGTGAAAATTTGTTTATATACTTATGGGCTCGCACGCGTGTGTGTGAGTGTATGTATATTGTGTGTGTGTGTGTGTGTGTGTGTGTGTGTGTGTGTGTGTGTGTGTGTGTGTGTGTGTGTGTGTGTGTGTGTGTGTGTGTGTGTGTGTGTGTGTGTGTGTGTGTGTGTGTGTGTGTGTGTGTGTGTGTGTGTGTGTGAACATATACGAATGCCAACGTAAAATATAAATCTTGTGCAGCAGGTTCACAGCTCCTGAAAAAATCTAAAAAACAGAAGAGTTAAATCAATATATGTATTTAAATGAACCAATTCAGGTCAAGGTCATTGCCATCTAAGGTCAAGGTCAAAGACGGGTCAAGTATTGTGAAAGACCTCTCCCCTAAAAAAAAAAAAAAAAAAAAAAAAAAAAAAAGATAAATATATAGTCATGCTTCCAGGACATCTTTATATCCTGGAATAGATCTTTACATGTACAGTTGTGAACACATGAACCTGGTAGGAAATTAAGACAACAGTCACGTGATTTATGAATTCACATCATTGTAACGCCATTATGAAAATGCCTTACACCATCCATAACTGTGTCAGATTATTTTGTCCGCAAAGGTACGTTCCAATCTAATCCAAAAGCAATTTAAATAAACTTAAATGAAAAAGCATTAACACTTAAACATGACTAACAACTTTAGGTCTTTGTATGTACTCAGTAATAAATCATGAAACACATTCATGACTTCATAATGTTATGATTTCATGATGTCATATCATCCAAGTAAATTATGTTTATGGAAAAATATGTATTCGCATATGTTTTACCCTTTATGATTTGCTGTTACCATTTTCGGTTGATTTGATTGTTACAAGAAACTATATTTTCTTAATTGGTCTTGAGTTACTAATGAATGATTAATAACAACAACAAACTTAAGAAGTATAAAGCTACATGATTATACATCTTATGGTCTAAAACATGTAGAAAATATATATCATATCTATAAGTCCTATTTAAACATGATATACACCATGCAGCTCAGGAGAATGTTTACAATTTATCTTTCCAGTTCTAAGGAAAAGATTTTATGTAACTTCAAAGCGTCGAAAACTCTAAAGTCTTTGCTACTTTCTCCTCTAGGGAGAGTAAAATTCCAGAATCACGCAAACACGGATATTCAATATGAAACTTGTTGTCTATCAGCTCCTTATCTAAATCAACCTAATCTAATCTAACCCAACCAAACTTTTACTAACCTAACCTAACTTAACCCAACCTAACCAAACTTTACCTAACCTAACCTAACTTTACCTAACCTAACCTAACCAAACTTTACCTAACCTAACCTAACCTAACCTAACCAAACTTTACCTAACCTAACCTAACCTAACCTAACCTAACCTGACTTAACCTAACGTAAGTATTCCACTGAAATAATAGATCTTTCAAGTGAAAAGAATGAGTGAAAAATGGATTTGCGTGATACTGGAATATGACACTAGCAATCTCCTAATACTCGTGATTTTAGCCTAATCTTTCCTCTCTGCACTACATCAACATATATGTACACACAAATACACGTGTACATATATCTACGCACACATATGTACATGTGTATATGTGCATGAATACGTAAGTATACACAAAGTAAGGTCACATAAAAGTGCATGTGCATTACCCTGTCGTGATTATAAAAGAGGCAACTTAAGTTTTGATTAATTTGTACTTAACTTGTACCCATAAACTAAATTACACATGTGAGAAATTCACTAGTGGGCAGCGACATCAATCAGATAATTTTTATGACTGTCGCGTGTAGGACTCGAACCTACCGCTCAGAGGCCATAAGGCTACTGGGCAGCGCCTTAACCCGCTCGGCTACAGAAGGTACAAAAATCTCTGAACTCCTGTAGCCGAGCGGGTTAAGGCGCTGCTCAGTAGCCTTATGGCCTCTGAGCGGTAGGTTCGAGTCCTACACGCGACGTTCATAAACATTATCTAAATTACACATGTCCAGCAAGGGTCTGTATAGATCATATTTTGTGCCAACAACCCAGATGATCATTTATCTACCAAAAACTCTTTTGATCATGACAGGGTTCTGCATAACCGTCCACAGAAAAATACAAGAAGAAATTACAGTGCAGATTACATTATAGAAACTGTGCGCATACGTATAGGAGAGTGCTTCTGCTTCTGTAAGGAGGAAGTCAAAACAGGAGAGATTAGTTGAATTGAAATGTGCAACTACTCTACTATGCTGGTGCTGTACAATCGTCAGGAGGTGCTGGACGGAAGTGCTGGACGAAAGTGCTGGACGAAAGTGCTGGACGAAAGTGCTAAGAAGTGTAGTATGGGTGAGGGGGTGGAGGGAGACCTTTTTCAAGTCTTTTGGCTGACCGGGTGCTGGTGTTCTGAGGTTATTTATTGAAAAAGAGTCGAGAGTATTGTTTAATAACATTCCGTGCAGGTGATCATGGCAGTGAAAAGCAGTATTAGTTTGTTGCTTGTTCATCACAACACGGGGAGTTAACAGTGCCCATTGTTACTGCTGAACATGTGAACAGTGTCGAAGAAGGTCACAGTCAACGGACACAGAGTGAGTTTGTATCATGGAAGCAGAAAGAGAACGATGCCATGCGTTGGGTCATGTCCCTTTCTTGGCTTCAGAGGCCCAGTGGCCTGAAGTCGGGCCTCCTGAAGGAAGGAGTCGAGTGCCAGTGGGGAGGAGGTGCCAAAAGACTGCTTCCTCGATGTACAAGATCCTCCTCCCTGCACGCAACAGGTAGAAGGTGATTCATTCATTGGGGAGAGGGGGGTGGTATGACTGGTGCTGTGTAGTGCATTAGTTTAACGAAGTCGTGTAGTTTAGTAGTTCGGTAGTTCAGAGAGGCAAACAAAACAACGGCAATGGTGCAGTAGTAGCTCGAAGGTGCTAGGAGAGAGACACGTGGTGCAAATCGAGTGTTTTTTGGTGCGAGGAAACGGTCAGTGTTCTCGACCCATTTCGTACCGGGTGGTGGGCACTCCAGTCACTCATTTCCGTGGTGCCCCCTCGGTATCAAAGGGATCAAGGAAACACTATTGATGGTGCGAAGACACCACACGGTGCGGTGCAAACAGCACGAGGAACATGGTGCAAGAAGACGCGATGTGCAAACTAGCAGAACGTGGTGCTCAGACTTGTGCAAGAACGCCCAGAGGCCCCGAGGTGCAAGAACCTGGATGTTGTGCAAAGGTGCTGGCCGGACGTCAACAGAGAGGGGAGGAGGGGGAGTAAGGGTGACTGGCTGTGCAGGTCGAGCATTTGGCGCCAGGAAGAAGGAGGAGGAAGAGGAGGAGGAGGAGGAAGAGGAGGAAGAGGAAGAGAGATGTGTTACCGCTAACGCGGAGAGTCGCTGTGAAGGCCTCTTGCCGGGCTGGGTTCGAAGCCACGCAGGTATAATTCCCCGCGTGGTTCTGCTCGACCTTGCTCAAGACGATGGACGAGGTGAAGGCGTCACTGGAACGGATCTGGAGGAGGGGCGAGGGGAGGAGGGACGCCCCGTCCTTGAGCCAGTGGAGCCGGATTGGGGGGTCGCCCATCTGGACGATGCAGGAGACCTGTGTCCGCATACCCTCGACCAACCGACCAAACTCGAAAGGACGGATTTTGGGAGGAACTGCAAAGGGAAGGGGGGGACACACGTGAAATCCACGATGACGAAGATGACCTTTTTTTTTTCTTCCCTTCTACTTCTTCTTGTTCTTTTTTTTTTTAATACGAAGGCAGGGTCGGGGTGGGAATGAGAAGGAGGAGGAGGAGGAGAAGGATGAGGAAGAGGAGGAGGAAAAGGATGAAAAGGAGTAGAAAGAGTAGGAAGAGGAGGAAGAAGAGGAAAATGAAGAGGAGGAAGAGGAGGAGGAGGAATAGGAGGAAGACGAAGAGTAGGAAGAAGAGGAAGAGGAGGAGGAGGAAGACTGGTGTGAGGACTAGGAAGGGGAAAATGAGAATGGGAGAAAGGAAAGGGGTGGGGAGGAGGAGGAGGAGAAAGAGGAGGGTGAGGGAAGGGAAAAACGAGTCACCGTCGGACAAGAGAAGAGAAGAGAAGAGAAGAAAAGAGAAAGGAAGGGAAAGGAAGGGAAAGAAGGTGGAAGAGAAGAGAAGAAGAGAGAAGAGAAGAAGAGAGAAGAGAAGAGAAGAAAAGGGAAAGGAAGGGAAAGAAGGTGGAAGAGAAGAAGAGAGAAGAGAAGAAGAGAGAAGAGAGGAGAAGAGAAGGGAAGAGAAAGGAAGGGAAAGAAGGTGGAAGAGAAGAGAAGAAGAGAGAAGAGAAGAGAAGAGAAGAGAAGAAAAGAGAAAGGAAGGGAAAGAAGGTGGAAGAGAAGAGAAGAGAGAAGAGAAGAGAAGAGAGGAGAAGAGAAGAAAAGAGAAAGGAAGGGAAAGAAGGTGGAAGAGAAGAGAAGAAGAGAGAAGAGAAGAGAAAGGAAGGGAAAGAAGGTGGAAGAGAAGAGAAGAAGAGAGAAGAGAAGAGAAGAGAAGAAAAGAGAAAGGAAGGGAAAGAAGGTGGAAGAGAAGAGAGAAAAGAGAAGAGAAGAGAAGAGAAGAGAAAGGAAGGGAAAGAAGGTGGAAGAGAAGAGAAGAAGAGAGAAGAGAAGAGAAAGGAAGGGAAAGAAGGTGGAAGAGAGAAGAGAAGAAGAGAGAAGAGAAGAGAAGGGACTCAGGGTGGGAAGGGGAGGGATCCGGAAGACAAGACAGAAGGGGGGGGGTGAGGGGAAGATCTTATCAGAGGAAGGGAAGTGAAGGTGCAAGGACGATATGTGTGAAAGAGAGAGAGAGAGAGAGAGAGAGAGAGAGAGAGAGAGAGAGAGAGAGAGAGAGAGAGGATGTGAGTGATAATGAGAAACAGATAGGTAGATAGATAGATAGATAGATAGATAGATAGATAGAGAGAGAGAGAGAGAGAGAGAGAGAGAGAGAGAGAGAGAGAGAGAGAGAGAGAGGATGTGAGTGATAATCATGAGAAACAGACAGGTAGATAGATAGATAGAGAGAATGAGGGAGAGAGAGAGATAGAAAGAAAGAGAGAGAGAGGATGTGAATGATAATGAGAAAGAGAGATAGAAAGAGAGATAGGAAGAGCGGGTGAGAATGAGAAACAGAGAGAGATAGAGACCTTGGAAACCAAGAAAAGAAAAAAGAAAAAAAGAAAAAAAGAAAAAAGAAGGCCAAAGAATAGTTTCTACGGCCCCGAGACCACAAAGAGGTTAGTCCAGAAGTCATGACTGGTTGAAGGAACCTTGCAGATTGGATCTTAATGGGAGGAGGAGGAGGAGGAGGAGGAGGAGGAGGAGGAGGAGGAGGAGGAGGAGGAGGAGGAGGGGAGGAGGAGGAGGAGGAGGAGGAGGAGGGGAGGAGGAGGAGGGGGAGGAGGAGGAGAAGGAGGAGGAGGAGGAGGAGGAGGGGAGGAGGAGGAGGAGGAGGAGGAGGAGGGGGAGGAGGAGGAGGAGGA
>NC_134778.1:63369802-63372302 GCF_046742065.1 Oratosquilla oratoria | reverse complement strand
AAGAGAAGGTTTTCCGAAAAGTCTTTGGCATTCTCTTGAAACTTTCGAAAAGGTGTCCATCTGCCCACAGTTCCCTAGCCCTCGAAGTCACTGAAATCTTTTTCCTCCTGAATATTTTCTTTCTCCTCTGCATATGAACTGGACTATTTCCAGTTGTGATTTATAGGACACTTGGCCAATTATGGTGACTGACTAATAATATCTCTTACATAAGAACGTAAGAAAGAAGGAGACTGCAAGAGATCATAAGGCCTACACTAGGCAGTTCCATGTCCATTACCACCCGTCATCCCCATCCGTAAAGTTGTCTAACCTTTTCTTAAAATAACCGGTAGTTTGAGCGCTCACTAAATGGTTACTAAGTCTATTCCATTCGTTGAAATCTCTATTAGTACATCAGTTCTTGCCTATCTCCTTCTCAAATCTAAATTTGTCCAATTTAAATTCATTACTGCGAGTCCTACCAAGTCCTCTTAATATGATGACCTCGTTTACGTCACCCTTGTTAAAGCCTTTGATCCACTTGAACACCTCTATTAGATCACCCCGCACTGTGCGTCTTTCCAAAGAGTGTAAGTTAAAGTGCTCTTAGTTATCTTTTCTGGAACACAACATGTTCTTGAATGTTTATTTTTTTTCATTTTTATTTATTATCATTATTATTATTATTATTATTATTATTATTATTATTATTATTATTATTATTATTATTATTATTATTATTATTATTATTATTATTTTTTTTTTTTTTTTTTTTTTTTTTTTTTTTTTTTTTTTTTTTTTTTTTTTTTTTTTTTTTTTTTTTTTTTTTTTTTTTTGCTGTGGCACTGATGACTTCTATTGTGGCATCGTTTGGCTTATTTTGTCTGGACCGTAAGACTTTCTGACTATTGGCTAAGCTGGCTAAACTACGAATGTCTGCTACGTTTTCTTGAAGAATAAACATTTTGAGGCGACGACTCGTTCTATGAGAGGGGTGACCCGGAGATGAACCGGAAGTATCACAGGATTTGCTTGAGTTTGTTTACTTGTTTGTCGGTTTGTGTTCGTGTGTGTGTGTGTGTGTGTGTGTGTGTGTGTGTGTGTGTGTGTGTGTGTGTGTGTGTGTGTGTGTGTGTGTGTGTGTGTGTGTGTGTGTGTGTGTGTGTGTGTGTGTGTGTGTGTGTGTGTGTGTGTGTGTGTGTGTGTGTGTGTGTGTGTGTGTGTGTGTGTGTGTGTGTGTGTGTGTGATTCACCATGGCCTTCGATCACGTTTTGGACTCGTGATCGACAGCTATTATCCTCCCGGACCGATCTATGGGTAATGCTGTGACCTTACACGCACACACACACCCAACTCCCCACCCACGAGAGTTGGAGTAACGACTCACAGCACAGCGATACTGAAATTATTTCAGCCCTGGGGGTGGGATTCAAACCCGGACCGCCGTAGTGGCGGCCGGGAATTCTACCACTGCGCCATCGTGTGTGTGTGTGTGTGTGTGTATGTGTGTGTGTTTGTGTGTGTGTGTGTGTGTATGTGTGTACGTGTGTGCGTTTGCGCCCGCCTCGTCTCCTCAGACAGTAATCATTAAAACGCTTTCACATAGACACGCCTTAAGACTTGGCCATTGTGTAGGTCTCCCATTAAATCATATATTGTGTATCATAAAGATATTTTTTCTCCTAATTGCGTGACATTCTTTCTGGACCGCCTTTTCCTTTTCCCTTTTGTCGAGGGCCGGCGAGACAGACATAATCATCAGGACTTAGGACATATGGAGGTGTCGACCAAGTAAGAATTGAAAGGACCTCGAGTTCACAGAGTTCAGGAAGAAAAGTTGAAGTTGAAGATTGAAGAAGAAGGTTGACCTCAATATCGGTTTGATGTGCTTGTCCCTAGACGATTTTATTCAATTTAGGAGAAGGTGACCTAAGGTCATTCTACTCTCGCCCTTGTTAACAAGGTCAATGGCAACCTTCACTGATACAGAGAACTGGTCCTTATGCGATTTCGTTGTCACCGCCGAAGGTGGGACGGAAATGGACGTCGTATTTAATTTCACCCAATACTGAAAACGGTAGAACGAACTTCTCCCCCTCTCTCTTCCCCCCTCTCCCTCCCCCCCCTCTCCCCCCGCGGCCTCGGCTGAAAGGCTCATTAAGTCTGCCGATACCGTTTCCACGGGCCAATCCAATCCAATCTAGTGCTGAAACCCTCAATCGCAAACCGATATTTGAGGAAGGTCTATCCGGATTTGCAAGGAAGGGACGCCTATTGCTTTTCTCGAATGTATTGTTTTTCTAATGTTGATGCGAGGAGGGGACGGGAGGGAGGGAGTGGATGGAAGAGGTAAGGGACCTTAGAGTCGACGGGAGTAAAGACAAATTACTACGATGACGTCACGGGGTCACAGTGACTTAAAGCTGACGTCATGTCAGGGTGATAATTGCACGGTGCCATGCAATTGCTGTGTTGCCACTTTTCCATGTTCATGCCATGGTATCACTAGGGATTTGC
>NC_134778.1:63349802-63364802 GCF_046742065.1 Oratosquilla oratoria | reverse complement strand
CTCGGAAAAAGGTTGGTACCCCTGCAGAAGGTTGGCTGCCCTGAGTTCTCGTTCTCATCTTTCAGAAGAACCCGAGGGACTGATAAAGGCTCACGAAGTTGAAGGAAACGAAGATGCGCTTCGGGAGGGGAGGGAGACCCAGGCAAGATAAGACACGATCTGCATATCGTTTATGTATATATGTGTATATACATATATATATATATACATATATATATATCATATATCTGTATATATATACTGATATATATAGACTATATATATGTATATATATATATATGTATGTCTATATCGGGACTGCATGACAGGTGTATGAATGGTAAGAATGGAAAGGCACGATTGGGAACAAGAGAATTCATTCCTGACCGGTTTCGCCGTTGATTACCTCTGAAGAAACCGCAAAGGCGAAACCGGTCAGGAATAAAGTCTCTTGTTCCCAATCATGTCTTTCCATTCTTATCATTCACACACACACACACACACACACACACACACACACACACACACACACACACACACACACACACACACACATATATATATATATATATATATATATGTATATGTATATATGTATATATATATATATATATATATATATATATATATATATATATATATATATATATGAATAGAATCGCCACTGACGACGATGTCAATCAAATAATTCCGACAGTAATTGCCTCCGCGCATGTTTCGGTTCGAGTTCGGATATATAATATAGTCAATATATATATATATATATATATATATATATATATATATATATATATATATATATATATATATGTGTGTGTGTGTGTGTGTGTATATGTATATACATGTATATATATATATATATATATATATATATATATATGTGTGTGTGTGTGTGTGTGTGTGTGTGTATGTGTGTGTGTGTGTGTATGTGTGTGTGTGTGTGTGTGTGTGTGTGTGTGTGTGTGTGTGTGTGTGTGTACATATATTAGGATTATCATGGGATTTGTATCTTATTAGTACTGCATTGCCTACCTATTTATATTATTGTCACATTTCATTCCCTATTTTCAGTTACATTTAAGAAAATTGTGTTGCGGGTAGTGCCACAGAACGAATACAAAATAAATGAAACGAACTCTGATTAAAAGAAATATATTTGTTTCGGTCCTGCACAACAAACTGTCTGATTAAAGTTTCCTTGAACGATGGGGGAGATCAAATGATATGCAGTTGCAAGACTTCCAATTGAAAGCGACCGAATCAAAGGAAGGTGACTGGTTGGAGGGTCTAATGGGAGGGAGCGGTGTCAAAATTTCTTCAAGAGGAAGAGCTCGAAGTTGAGGGAATATGAAGAGTTGAGACTCCAAAAGCGGACAAGAACGACAGACGAGAGGTTGGAGGATCTATGGAGTGTCAAAATTTCTTCAAGAGGAAGAGCTCGAAGTTGAGGGAATATGAAGAGTTGAGACTCCAAAAGCGGACAAGAACGACAGACGAGAGGTTGGAGGATCTATGGAGTGTCAAAATTTCTTCAAGAGGAAGAGCTCGAAGTTGAGGGAATATGAAGAGTTGAGACTCCAAAGGCGGACAAGAGCGACAGACGAAAGGTTGGAGGGTCTACGACGTGTCAAAATTTCTTCAAGAAGACCTCGAAATTGAGGGAATACGAAGGCGGGCAAGAACGAAGACTATGGAAAGGTCATATATGGCTATGTGACAAGTGACTTATTAGGGGAACTTAACGAAGACTTAAATAGATTCTAGAAGTTACTGGAATTTCTTATATTTTTTGGTCTTCTGTGCTTCCATTTCTGAAGAACGACGAATAGATGGGCCTATGTGATGGCCAGTCACAAAGTAAACACAATTTAATCTATTTTCTATTTCATTTTCATATATCTATTTTCCTTTTTTACCTGATGAAAGCTTTCTGTACTTGTGTTGCCAGATGGCTGGCTTGTCATTTTTATATCTATCTGAATTATGATCTTGCGTGATTTCTCAATTGTCTCTATTCGTTTCCTCTCAGGGTTGAGATTTTCTTTTTATTTCTCAAACGATACCGACCAAATGTTAAGTATTTTTTTACTTTTTATTTGTCTTTATTTATTTATATAATTATTCCTTTTGGCACACATTTCATGCTAATATTTTTTTTTTCTTTCATCATTTTGCTTTCCTGCCTTCTATCTCTTTGATCTTTTCTTTCGTCAAATTACGTGATTTCCCCTTCTGTTTGACTTATGGGATTACAGAGGCCAACAACAGGTACATAAAAACATAAGAGCATAAGAATGAAGGAGACTACAAGAGACCATAGGGCTTACACTAGGCAGTTCCGTCTCCCCTTCTGTTTGATTTAAGGAATTACAGAGGTCAACAACAGGTACATAAAAACATGTGAACATAAGAATGAAGGAGACTACAAGAGACCATAGGGCTTACACTAGGTAGTTCCATTCCCTTTCTGTTTGACTTAAGGGATTACAGAGGCCAAAAACAGGTACATAGAAAACATATGAGCATAAGAATGAAGGAGACTACAAGAGACCATAGGGTTTACACTAGGCAGTTCCGTTTCTCCTTCTGTTTGACTTAAGCGATTACAGAGGCCAACAACAGGTACATAAAAACATACGAACATAAGAATGAAGGAGACTGCAAGAGACCATAAGGCTTACACTAGGCAGTTCCGTTTCCCTTCTGTTTAACTTAAGGGATTGCAGAGGCCAAGAAAAGGTACATAAAAATATACGGACATAAGAATGAAGGAGACTACAAGAGACCATAAGGCTTACACTAGGCAGTTCCGTTTCCCAACCTGGGGTGCTGAAATCAATTACAGGGGGTCCTGGGAAATGATGCACACAAAAATCACATTGATACGATATGTATCATTGATTACCTAGTTGTGCATATTTGACCTTTTCCACGCTATCTTATTATTTTAGGATTTTCTTGTTTCTTCTACAAACAATATTGTCAATTTGTTTCAGTTCAAAGGAATCAAGAAAATAAATCATCAAGTAGCATACTTCACTTTCTTTTATCCTTCTAATAATAAGATAGGGGTGCTGGACTGCTTAGACGTGACAACAGGGGGTGCTGCTATGGTCGGAATAGGTTGGGAAACTCTGCACTAGGCAGTTCCATGTCCATCACTTCCTATCATCCTCATCCTTAAAGTTATCTAGCCTTCTCATAAGACAGCCGATAGTTTAAGCGCCCATTTCATGCGTGCATTGGTCCTTAACATTACGTTGAAGAGGAGCATCTCCCTCTTACCCATCAGTTTCATCACCCTTCCCTTCACTAATATGTACAGGCCCGATGGGCTGGCATTTGGTGTAGGGAGTGGGCCTACGTTTTCTATCAAGGTCAAACACCCTGTACATTTTCTTTTTCTCTTATGTAAAGGTTCTGCAAGAGAGGACTTTACTGAAAAAGAAAGAAGAAGAAGAAGAAAAAGAAGAAGAAGAAGAAGAAGAAGAAGAAGAAGAAGAAGAAGAAGAAGAAGAAGAAGAAGAAGAAGAAGAAGAAGAAGAAGAAGAAGAAGAAAAGAAGAAGAAATTAAAGTAGAAGTAGAAGAAGAAAGATGAAGAAAGAAAAAGTAGTAGTAGTAGTAGTAGTAGTAGTAGAAGTAGAATAAGTAGTAGTAGTAGAAGTAGAATAAGTAGTAGTAGTAGAAGAGGAAAAGACGAAGAAGAAAAAAAAAAAATGAAAATTTCTTGAAGACGGAACTCCACCCGGAAAGGCGCTCGAGACTTCCTCCAAAGACCAACAGAGAAAAGAAGAAAGATCCATTTACATCCTGAGTGAGGACGTCATCAGTCAGCGGCGCGATCCCTAATGCTAACTGAAGTTCCCTTAGTCCTTAAAAAAGGTCCCAAAACCTAATTTCTTCCTCCCCCTCCTCCACCCCTCCCTCTCCCTCACTTTCGGAAGGAAGAATAAAAAAAAAAAAAAAATTGTTTGTCTATCGGCATAACGAGAGCTTTTTTCCCCTTTATAAGGGGGGTTGCTAAGTCAAAGGCACGTACCTACTTCCACCCATTCCACTCCCATCCACCACTCTTCCCTCCCCTCCACTCTCATCTTAGGAGGAGGAGGAGGAGGTGGAAGATGAAATGGAGGAGATGGAGGCGGAGAAGGAGGAGAAGGAGGAGGAGGAAGAGGAGGGGAACGAGAAAATTGAGAAGGAGGAGGAAGATGAGATGGAGGAGAAGAAGGAGATGGAAGAGGAGGAGGAAGAGAGGAGGAGGAGAAGGAGGAGGGTGACGAGGAGAGCGAGGAGGAGGTGGAAGATGTGATGGAGGAGGAAAATGAGGAGGAGAAGGAAGAGTAGGAGGAGTAGAAGGAGAAGGGGGAGGAGGAGGAGGAGGAGGAGGAGGAGAAGGAGTAGAAGGAGGAGGAGGAGGAGTAGAAGGAGGAGGAGGAGGAGGAGGAGGAGGAGGAGGAGGAGGAGGAGGAAAGCAATTAGTAGAGACACTAGAGAAAATAATACAGAAGAAAAAAAATTGAAATAAAACAAAAATGCTAAGGCGTACAAAAAATAAAGACACAGTAATGTAAAAAGAAAACAAAGGCCAAGAGAAAGATAAGAATGTGTCAAAAGGAGAGAAGTGGAGAGAAAAAGAGAGACTAAAAAGAGAAAAAGAGAGACTAAAAAGAGAAAAAAAAGAGACTAAAAAGAGAAAAAAGAGACAAAAAAGAGAAAAAGAGAAAAGAGACTCTGAGACTGGGAAGGAGACGCCGGCGTCACGATAATATTAAAAGAGAGAAAAGAGTAAAGAGAGTGAGGGAGAGAGAGAAAGAGAGAGAGAGTGGGATGATGAAGTGTGATAAACGAGACACTCCTATGAAGGGGAGTTGACATCAGGTGGATTGTCTGATCCAGGAGGAGGAGGAGGAGGGGGAGGAAGAGGAGGAGGAGGAGGAGGAGGAGGAGAAGGAGGAGGAGAGAGAAGGAAGAGGAAAATGAGGAGGGGAGAGGAGGTGGAGGAGGAGGAAGAGTAATAGGAGAAGGAGGAGAAGGAGGAGGAGGAAAGGAGGGAGGAGGAGAAAGAAGAAGAGGAGAGAGAGAAGGAGGAGGAGGAGGAGCGGAGAAGTAGAAAAGAGGAGAGGAAGAGAGAGGAGGGAGAGAAGGAGGAGGAAAGAGAGGAGGAGGAGAAAGAGGAAGAGGAGGTGGAGAAGGAGGAGGAGGAGGAGGAGGAGAAAGAGGAGGAGGAGGAGGAGTGGAGGAGGAGGAGAAAGAGGAGGAGGAGGAGAAAGAGGAGGAGGAGTGGGGGAGACGTTGAGCTTAGGGGAACGCCGAAGAAAATGAGGGAGAAGGAAACAAAAGAAGAGGAAATTGGTTGGGGAGGGGAGGGGAGGAGGGAGAGGAGGGGAGGAGGGAAAGAGGGGAGGAGGGGAAGAGAGGAGGAAAGGAGAGGAGGGGAGGAAATGAGAGAAGAAAGAGAGGGGAGGGGAGGAAAGGAGAGGAGGGGAGGAGGGAAAGAGGGGAGGAAAGGAGAGGAGAGGAGGAAAGGAGGGAAGGAAGGGAGGGGAGGGGAGGAAAGTAAGGGGGAGAAGGGAAGGAGAGAAGGAAAAGGAGAGGAGATGAAGAGAGGAGGGGAGGAGAGGAAAGGAGAGGATAGAAGAAGAAGAGAAGAGGAAAGAAAGGGGGAGTAGGGAAGAAAGGGGGAGAAGGAAAGGAGATGAGGAAAGAAGAGGAGAAGAGAGGACAGGGCAGAAGGAAAGAAGAGGAGAAGAGAGGAGAGGAGGACAGGAAAGGAGAGGAGAAGAGAGGAGAGGAGGGAAGGAGAGGAGGGGAGGAAAGACAATGGGAGAAGGGAAGAAAAGGGGAGAAGGAACAGAGATGAAGAGAGGAGAGAAGGAAAAGAGAGGAGAAGAGGAGAGGAGAGGAGAGGAGAGGGGAAGAAGAGGAGAGGAAAGAAAGGGGGAGAAGGGAAGAAGGAGAGAAGAGAAGGAGATGAGGAAATTAAAGAAGGAAAAGAGAGGAGAAAAGGAGAGGAGAGGAGAAGAAGAGGAGAGTAAAAAAGAGGGAGAAAGGGAGAAGGAGAGAAGAAAAGAAGAAGAGGAAAAGAGAGAAGGAAAAGAGAGGAGAAGAAGAGAGGAGAAAAAAAGAGGAGGTTTTATCTTAGTTCCTTATGGATGAAGAGTCATCCCTATCACCCCATCCATCCATCCATCCATCCATCCAACCAATCCATGTGTTTGAGAAAATAGAGAGTAGACGCTAAACAAATGGTTCTTCATCAAAAGAAGATTACCGTAGCATCCAATTCAGAATTCTTTGCGTCATCTTCATCGATGATGAACAGGAAGAACATAATCTGGTTTCACAGACGATGAAGAACCACTCATCAATGACCCAAAAAGATAAGAACTTAAGAATGAAGGAGGCTGCAAGAGACCACAAGGCCCACACTAGGCAGTTCCATGTCCATTACCACCTATCATCCCCATCCATAAATTTATCAAACCTTTTCTTAAGACAGCAGATAGTTTCAGTGCTCACTACGTGTTTACTTGGACGACAATAGGTACTCCGCTATGGGTGAAAAGTCGTTGTTGGCGAAATGTCGTTGTTGCCGAAATGTCGTTGTTGGCGAAATGTCGTTGTTGGCGAAATGTAGTTGTTGGTGAAATGTCGTTGTTGGCGAAATGTCGTTGTTGGTAAAATGTCGTTGTTGGCGAAATGTCGTTGTTGGCAAAATGTCGTTGTTGGCGAAATGTCGTTGTTGGCGAAATGTCGTTGTTGGCGAAATGTCGTTGTTGGCGTAATGTCGTTGTTAGCGAAATGTCGTTGTTGACAAACTGTCGTTGTTGGTAAAATGTCGTTGTTGGCGAAATGTCGTTGTTGGCAAAATGTCGTTGTTGGCGAAATGTCGTTGTTGGCGAAATGTCGTTGTTGGCGAAATGTCGTTGTTGGCGTAATGTCGTTGTTAGCGAAATGTCGTTGTTGGCGAAATGTCGTTGTTGGCGAAATGTTGTTGTTGGCGAAACGTCGTTGTTGGTGAAATGTCTTCGGCCATCCAATTAAGAATATCCCGGTTTTTTTTTTTTTTTTTGTGACTCGTCCATTGTGAATTCCTGTCTTTGTGAAAGAGTTTTGTCACTGACGTTGTCTCCTTTACAAGGATTACAAAGGTGGAGCATGCCGACAGGAGACCTTTTGGTCCTTACAAACATCTGTTCATTTCATGGCGTAACGTAAACAGTCACACACACACACACACACACACACACACACACACACACACACACGCACACACCACACACATACACACACACACACACACTTGATGCCCTGCGCGTGACGCGACGAATGTCCAAATGGAAAGTAGCAAGAATTAGAGTAAATTGTGATTCTATTGCATCAGCAATGGACGAAAAAGAAAGGAAAAATATAATCTGGGACCTCTGTAGCCTTCTAAGTTCTTCTATATGCCTTTCCGTCTCTCTAGATCCTTCTACTTATTTCTAGAATCCTCAAAGACCCTCCAAGTCTTCCTAAGATTCTTTACAATCCTGTAGGACTTCGAAAACAATCTAGGTTCTTCAAAGAAAAAATATATAATCTGGGACCTCTATATCCTTCTAAGTTCTTCTATATGCCTTTCTGTCTCTCTAGATTCTTCTATTTATTTCTAGATACCTCTAAGACCCTTTAAGTCTTCCTAAGACTATTTGCAATCCTGTAGGACTTCAAAAATCATCTAGGTTCGTCAAAGAAAAAATATAATTTCGGACCTCTATATCCTTCTAAGTTCTTCTAAATGCCTTTCCGTTTCTCTAGATCCTTTAATTTATTTCTAGATTACTCTAAGACCCTTTAAGTCTTCCTAAGACTATTTGCAATCCTGTAGAATTTCGAAAACCATCTAGGTTCTTCTAGGATACCTGGATGAAGGGAGAGTCCTTCTGCTTATTTCTAGATTCCTCTAAGATCCTTCAAGTCTTCCCAAGGCTCTTTACAATCCTGTAGGACTTCAAAAACCACCTAGGACACCGGGATGAAGGGAGATCTCAGGGAAATCTAGAACAATGAGGTGAGAAACGTTTCCTAACGTGTCGGGCATCGAGCACTAGAAGACAGGAGCTGAGGGTGGTCAGCACTGGAAGTCAGCGCTGGAAGTCAGCGCTGGAAGTCAAAAGTCAGAGGACGAAGTCGGAAGCTGATAATTTTTTTTTTCTTTTTTTTTTTAGTCTCAGGACCACAATGGGTTCCTTCTCTTTCCTTCCCCTTCCCCTGTTTCGCCATTTCCTGGATGTCTTCAGTCTTTCTCTTTCTCACAGACACACTTCCCTTTTGTAACCTCCCCTGACAACCTCCCTCACTCCTTCCTTTCCTTTCCCTCACCCTTTCTCCCTCCTTCCTTCCTCCCTATCATTTCCTCTTTTTATTTTTTCTTCTCTTCTTTCCTCCCTCCTGCCTTCCTTCTCTTTCTTCCTCCCTTCCTCCTTCCCTATCATTTCCTCTTTTTCTTTTCTTCCTTCTCTTCTTTCCTCCCTTCCTCCCCCCCTACCTTCCTTCTATTCCTCCCTTCCTCCCCCCTACCTTCCTTCTATTCCTCTCTCCCTTCCTCCCTCCTATCTTCCTTCTCTTTCTCTCTCCCTTCCTCCCTTCCTCCCTCCTATCTTCCTTCTCTTTCTCTCTCCCTTCCTATCATTTCCTATTTTTCTTTTCTTCCTTCTCTTCTTTCCTCCCTCCCTTCCTTCTCTTTCTCCCTTCCTTCTTACCTCCTTCCTTCCCTCCCACATCCTCTCTTCCCTCCCTCCCACATCCTCTTTCCCCCTTCTCCCTCTCCATCATTTCCTCTTTCTCTTTTCCTTCTCTTCTTTCCTCCCCCTTCCTCCCCTCCCACATCCTCGTTTCTCTCCCCTCCCTTCCCTTCTCTTTCCTCTCTCCCTTCCTTCCTCCTACCTTCCTTCCTCCCCCCTTCCTTCCCTCCTACATCCTCTCTTCCCTCCCCTCCACTCCCTTCTCTTTCCTCTCTCCCTTTCTCCCTTCTACTCTCTTTCTTTCTCCCCTCCTCCCTCCTCTCTTCCCTCCCTTCTCATCTGTCTTTATTTTCTCCTTCTCTTCTTTCTTCTCTCCCTCCAACAGCCAACCTTTTCTTTCCTCCCTTCGTCCCTCCCTTCCTCCCTCCTACCTTCCTTCTCTCTCTCCCTTCCTTCCTCCCTCCTTTCTTCCTTCCCTCCCACATCCTCTCTTCCTTCCCCTCTCTTCTCTCCCTCCAACAGCCAACCTTCTCTTTCCTCCCTCCCTCCC
The DNA here is from genome assembly GCF_046742065.1 of Oratosquilla oratoria. NCBI lineage: Eukaryota > Metazoa > Arthropoda > Malacostraca > Stomatopoda > Squillidae > Oratosquilla > Oratosquilla oratoria. The sequence goes on along the minus strand of NC_134778.1, from coordinate 63,355,546 downwards.
TCTCTTCCTCCCTCCTACCTTCCTTCTCTCTCTCCCTTCCTTCCTCCCTCCTTTCTTCCTTCCCTCCCACATCCTCTCTTCCTTCCCCTCCCATCCCTTTCTCATCCGGGACTGTCTTTTCTTTCTTCTCTTCCACTCACGCAATATTCCTGTGAATCCCACTTATTTACCTTACTTTGTACGATATTACGTTCCTTCTGTTTTATATTGTATTTTGTTTGACTTGACCGTCCTCTCCTCGCAGAGATAAGGAAAATCTAATCACTCATATATTATTATTAATTACATCATCCAGTGTCTTTTGTTGACACGACGCCCCCCCTCCCCCTCCCCCTCCCCCCTCCTCAGCATCGCCTTTTCGTTCTCCTTCTCGATGTGATGTCGCTTCTTGTTCAAACACTTTTCGCGTCGTCTTTGTCTTCATTACTTAACTCTGCGTCTCGCCTTCCACGATTAATTTCTTGTTAAACTTCAAATAATCATACGTCTCTTCTTCCGTTCCCTCCTTCTTTCCATCTCTCCTTCCCCTTCCTCCTCTTCTCCCTTCCTTTCCCTCCTCTTCCTTTCTTTCGCTTCTCCTTCTGTCCTCCCGAAAAACATTTATTGTTCTCACCATTGTTGTCTTAAGGACAAAAACAGAAACACCAAGGACTTATTTTTACTTAGAAATAAGTATCATTCATACATTCCTGAGCGTTCATACTGAACAGAAATTTACGTACGTGCAAAACAACTTAATCTACATTTTGTTACCACATATATATATATATATATATATATATATATATATATATATATATATATATATATATATATATATATAAAAGGCTTTAAATTTTTGATGGATAAAAATTTTTGTCCAGTGAAAGTCTTGACCACGGAAATAAACAAAATGTTCAATTTGTTTATTTCTAAAGAATTTCAGGTACGACAGTTTTTCCCCAGTCTTTGTTACTACCTTATATCGAGTCTCCTATGCACCAGATGTCATCTAGGAACTTGTTGGCCTGACTGTACATCCGCGTAGCTGACCCCCTTCTTTCTGGGGTGAAATTTATCAACCTGTTCTTACTAAAAACATAAGACCATGAGAATAGAGAAGACTGCACGAGACCATAGGGGCTATACTGGTCAGACTGACGCTTTTTATCAATTTCTTATGCAACCTCTTGGTAGAGACGCTCGTTTCCCCCTAAGCCCTTCCATACCACGTGGTGCTTTCCCTCCCATCCTCACTGCCGTCAGGCTATTTTATTCATATTCTTTCAACTCCTTCTATAGAAAATGGGTTAATCATTACGTTAGAGAAGTCATTTCTAACTTTTAATTCTCCAAAGCGAACCGAGTCATCGTCATCTTGCTCTGTTGGCACAAAGGAAGAGCCCAAAAACTCATAAAGAGAAGGACAAGTAAGTTAGAGGCGTGTGTGTGTGTGTGTGTGTGTGTGTGTGTGTGTGTGTGTGTGTGTGTGTGTGTGTGTGTGTGTGTGTGTGTGTGTGTGTGTGTGTGTGTGTGTGTGTGTGTGTGTGTGTGTAAGCATGTGTGTGTATATACGTGAGAGAAAAGTAGAGATAGGTAGATAGATAAGTAGATAGATTGATATATAGATAGATGAATAGATAGATATAGAAATAGATCGGTAGATAGATAGATAGAGACATAGACATATAGTTAGACAGATACAAAGATAGACAGATAGATAGATAAAGACATGTATATGTAGGTGGATAGATAGAGAGATAGAGAGATAGAGACTTAGATAGGTAAATAGATACATAGAAATAGAGAGAGAGAGAGAGAGAGAGAGAGAGAGAGAGAGAGAGAGAGAGAGAGAGAGAGAGAGAGAGAGAGAGAGAGAGAGAAAGATCAACAACCTTGAGTGAAAATTGACATTAAAAAAATCCTTTCATCAGTGTTACGAGTAAATCATTTCGATGATACAAAATAACACAACAGATGAAAATAGATTTATTTGATTTGATTTGATTTTATCTTATTTTATTTTTCAACGCACTGAAGTTGATCCCTAGCTCTTCGGAGCCACACAATGGTAACTAGAAGACTTTAAATTTAGCTAAGTTGTCAGAAGGATTATCCTTAAGTCGCCGAGAAAAGTCGTTTGTTAATTCAAAGGATTTCATTCTAGATAACACTTGATGATAATAAATGGCTAAAGGAAATCTCCAAATGCACACATACATACATACATACATACATACAGGCATACATACTGGTACATGCGTACATACATACATACATACATACATACATACATGCTTACGTACGTACAGATATACAAACATACATACATACATACATACATACATACATACATACATGCATACACGCATACATACATACATACATACATACATACATACATACATACATACATACTGTACACACAAACACCCACATTACGTTTGATCATACATACAGTCACAAACGTACACAAATAAGTGTACAGTGATGTGTTGTTTTCATTTATTCTTTGAAGACTGTTGATGATTAGTGTGGATAAAATTCAAAGAAAATTTTAATCATTATTTACTGCCATTGCACAGGGAAGCTCGCTGGCCTAGCGGCTTAGGGCGAGGGGGGTGGCGGTTCAAACCCTGCCACCGGCGAAAATGATCCAAGGGCGTGGTTTATTAAATTCTACGCTACAAAGTCTTCTGTGAGGGGTATCTTCCTAGCCTCCCGATAGGGGGGAGTTTGTGACGTTAAACCATATCATTATTTACAGCTATTGTTATTTTTATGGTTGTTTTTGTCATCATTGTTATGATCAATATATCAATAACATTGTCAACACCTTCATCATTATCATATTTCTAGTCTTCTATTTATCTATTTCTTTATTTATTATTATTATTGTTATTATTCTTATCATTATTATTATTATTATTATTATTATTATTATTATTATTATTATTATTATTATTATTATCATTACTATTATCATTATTATTATTACTATTATTATTATTATTATCATTATTGTTATTATCATTGTCATTGTTATTATTATTGTTATCATTATCGTTAGTATTTAAATTGATTTAATTACTATTATTAACATTACCATTATTATCACTTTTATTATCATCATTCTTATTGTTATTATTACCATCATCATCATTATTATCATTGCCAATTATATTACCACTACTATCACTAATATTATTGGTTAACATATTAGTTTCACATCCAACTACTTCTCGAAGACTATCATCACAATGATCCATACCTCTTCCATCTCAACCACCACAATATTCCCAAAATCCTATCACAATATTCCCAAAATCCTCTCATAATATCCCCAAAATCCCATCACACTATACCCAAAATCCTATCACAAGATCCCTCAAATCCTATCACAATATCCCCAAAATCATATCACAATATCCTCAAAATCATATCACAATATCCTTAAAATCCTATCACAATATCCCCAAAATCCTATCACAATATTCTCCAAATTCTATCACAATAACCCCTAAATCCTATTACAATATCCCCCAAATCCTATCACAACATCCCCCAAATCCTATCACAATATCCCCCAAATCCTATCACAATATCCCCAAAATCCTATCACAATATCCCCCAAATCCTATCACAATATACTCAAAATCCTATCAAAATATCCCCAAAATACTATCACAATATCCCCCAAATCCTACCAAAATATTATCACAATATCCCCAAAATCCTATCACAATATCCACAAAATTCTATCACCATTTTTTCCCAAGTGTACCAACCTTATCTGTGGAAGCTTCCCACTTCACCATCCCCCCCCCACCACGCCACAGATCCACCTTTTGCAAGCCTTCTTCCACCTGATCCACAAAAACCCCTCTTGCAATCTGCGCATTTTCCACTTCGGCCCTAAACGCTGTGCCCAGACTTCCAGCATACAAATGTACACTTTCCTTCCTTCTTTCCTTCCTTCCTCCCTTCCTTCCTTCCCTCCTCCCTTCCTTCCTCACTTCCTTCCTTCCTTCCTTCCTCACTCCCTTCATTCCTTCCTTCCTTCCTCAATCCCTTCCTTCCTTCCTTTCTTCCTTCTTCACCCCCTTCCTTCATTCCTTCCTCACTCCCTTCCTTCCTTCCTTCCTTCTTTCTTCAGACCTCTAGATCCCTCCGCAAACTTTCATTAAAGAAAAAAAATTCTCTTGTTATGAAAAAGAAAGAAAAGAAAGAAGATTCACCTTCATCCCGGGACATTAACTTCCTTCTCAAAGTGTGTGTGTGTGTGTGTGTGTGTGTGTGTGTGTGTGTGTGTGTGTGTGTGTGTGTGTGTGTGTGTGTGTGTGTGTGTGTGTGTGTGTGTGTGTGCGTGTGTATATGATTTTTACCTAAGACAATATCTCCCTGTTCAGTGTGTGTGTGTGTGTGTGTGTGTGTGTGTGTGTGTGTGTGTGTGTGTGTGTGTGTGTGTGTGTGTGTGTGCGTGTGTGTGTGTGTGTGTTTGTGCGTGTGTATGTTGTAGTATTCATCCCTAGTTCTTATGTTTTTTCATTTTATCTTTTATATACATATATATATATATATATATATATATATATATATATATATATATATATATGTATATATATATATATATACACATATTTTTCACAGATCTAGGACACAAGAAATCCAGAAGGAATTTATAGACCTAAACGGTGTTCTTTGGCATCGAATCGCACATACGAAGACTCATTTCGGGAACAAACGAAACAAGATTCCTTGTTCGCAAATAGTGACAAAACACTTCGAGTCAGCAACTGGCTCTAGACCCAAACGCTTTCCATTCCTCCTCTTCCCCCTCTCTGATTCTTTTCATTATCCTACCTCCCCCTCCTCCTCTTCCCCTCCACTCTCCTCCTTCCTCCTCTTCTGATTCCTCTCATTATTGCGCCTCCCCTCTCTCCGTTTTCTTTCCTCCTTCCCTTCCCTAATCAGTTCTTCTATGACACTTCTCCGTTTTTTGTCGTTTCTTCCCTCGGCTCTCTTCTCCTTTCTTCGTAATTTCTTCTATTTGCTCCTCCTCCTCCTCCTCCATCCTCCTTCCTCCTCCTCCCTCCTCTGCTCCCTCCTCTTTATCTTTATCACCAACATCTTTAATTTCCTCCTTCTTATGTTACTTGCAAATCACTCGAATCTCATTTGCCAGAAGCTTCTTGGAAAGCTTCTGTCTATTCTGTCCTCAGACTCCTTCTCCAGTTACTCCATCTCACTTTATGAGATCCCCCGTCTCTTCTCACCGTCCCTTACCCTCCCCGTCTCTTCCTCCCGTCCTTTTTCTCCAGTCCCTTCCCCCGACCCATTCCCCTCCTTCCCCCATCCCCTTCTCCCCGTCCCTTTCCACCATCCGCTTTTTCCCGTCCCTTACACCCCGTCCCTTACCCCATCCCTTCCCCCAATTCCCTTCCCCCTGTCCCTTTCCCCGTCCCTTCCCCCGTCCCTTCCCCCCGTCCACTTCTCCCCGTCCCTTACCCCCGTCCCTTACCCCCTCCCCTTCTCCCCGTCCCTTCCCCCGTCCCATTCCCCCATCCCCTTCCCCCCGTCCCTTCCCCCTCCCCCTCTCCTTTCCCCATCCCCTTCCCCCTCCCCCTCTCTTTCCCCCGTCCCCTTCCCCCCTCAAATCACCCTTCCCTTCTCCCTCCCACTCTCTGCCCTCAGTTGTCTTCCATCGCCTTTTCCTTATCTTAATCCCTTTAAGGACTTTATTCTGGCTAAATTCAGACGATTCT
>NC_134778.1:63332302-63337302 GCF_046742065.1 Oratosquilla oratoria | reverse complement strand
TTGTCGCTCTGTGAAATTTGAGATTAAAAAAAAAAAAAAAAAAAAAAAAAAGTGAACTTTAGACTGCGACTGTGCAGAACAACAACTGAACTTTAGTTTCAGAATTCTTGCATGTCGCGTGATGGAATTCAAGGTGGTAAATGGTGGAGTTCATGATGGAAGGGGAGGGAACTTAAAAGAAAAGGGGTAGATTCTATAAAGGAGGGGGCGGAGTTTATAGGAGAGGGGGTGGAGCTTAAACGAAAGGGTGGGGTTTGTAAGGGAGGGCGGAGCTTATAAGAAAAGGGTTGGGGCTTAAAATGAAAGGGTGGCGATTATAGGAGAAGGGGTGGAGCATAAAATGAAAGGGTGGTGTTTGCAAGGGAGGGGAGGAGCTTATAGGAAAGGGGGTGGAGCTTAAACGAAAAGGGTGGAGTTTGGAAGGGAGGGGCGAAGCGTATATGAAAGGGGGTGGAGCTTAAACGAAAGGGTGGGGTTTGTAAGGGAGGGGCGGAGCTTATAGGAAAGGGGTGGACCTTAAAATGAAAGGGTGGGGCTTGCAAGGGAGGGGGAGGAGCTTATAGGAAAGGGGTGGATCTTAAAATGAAAGAGTGCGGCTTGCAAGGGAGGGGAGGAGCTTATAAGAGAGGGGGTGGGGCTTAAATGAAAGGGTGGGAGTTGTAAGGGAGGGGGAGGAGCTTATAGGAAAGGGGGTGGAGCTTAAAATGAAAAGGGCAGAATTTATAAGGAGGGGAGGACTCAGTAAGGAAGTGGGTGGAGTTTATACGTAAAGGGGCGGATTTTGTTAGGATGTGGGTGGAGACTATAAGGAAGGGGGAGGAGTTCATACGTAAAGGGGTGGAATTTGTAAGGGTGGGGGCGGGTTCTACGAGGAAGGGGGTGGAGTTTATACGTAAAGGGGTGGAATTCATTGTATATTATATTCCATTATTGATAATTAATCAGTGATTCTATCCTTGCAGGGCGATACTGTACTAAAGCGATGGATCTATAGAAAATAGCAGATGGGAGGGATAGCACAAATTATCTATACTTTAAGTGGATATCAATCTGTAACCATAAAATAATTCTGTATGGCTCAGGTCCGTAGGGGTACCACTGAAGCACCTAAGGTGTTAAGGTACATGACGTGAGGGGGTGGAGCGTAATGTGGAGTTAGGTGGAGTTTACTGAGAAAAGGGTGGAGTTCATAGAATGGGTGGAGTTTATAGGCAAAGGGAATGAAGTTCAAAGTGGAGAAGGCTCGTTCACAGAGAAAAGGCTTGGAGTTCATTGGAGTATGAGGGTGGAGTTTATAGAAGGGGTGGAGTTTATTTTGGAGTATGGGGGTGGAGTTTGTAAGGTAAAGGGAATGGACTTCAAAGTGGAGAAGGCTCGTTCATAGAATAAAGGCTTGGAGTTCGTTGGAGTATGGGGGAGTGGAGTTCACAAGGGAGGAAGGAGTGGGCTACGTGTTATTCAACAACTCCTTAAACTAGAGGAACTCCTCCTTCCAACTCTCATCCTCCATGACAGAGGAAATCCTCCTTCCAACTCTCACCCTTCATGACAGAGGAACTCCTTCCAACTCTCATCCTCCATGACAGAGGAACTTCTCCTTCCAACTCTCACCCTTCATGACAGAGGAACTCCTTCCAACTCTCATCCTCCATGACAGAGGAACTTCTCCTTCCAACTCTCACCCTTCATGACAGAGGAACTCCCCCTTTCAACTCTCACCCTTCATGACAAAGGAACTCCTTCCAACTCTCATCCTTCATGACAGAGGAACTCCTCCTTCCAACTCTCATCCTCCATGACAGAGGAACTCCTCCTTCCAACTCTCACCCTTCATGACAAAGGAACTCCTTCCAACTCTCATCCTCCATGACAGAGGAACTCCTCCTTCCAACTCTCATCCTCGATGACAGAAGAACTCCTTCCAACTCTCACCCTTCATGACAGAGGAACTCCTCCTTCCAACTCTCATCCTCCATGACAGAGGAACTCCTACTTCCAACTCTCATCCTCCATGACAGAGGAACTCCACCTTCCAACTCTTATCCTCCATGACAGAGAAACTCCTCCTTCCAACTCTCATCCTCCATGACAGAGGAACTTCTCCTTCCAACTCTCACCCTTCATGACAGAGGAACTCCCCCTTTCAACTCTCACCCTTCATGACAAAGGAACTCCTTCCAACTCTCATCCTTCATGACAGAGGAACTCCTCCTTCCAACTCTCATCCTCCATGACAGAGGAACTCCTCCTTCCAACTCTCATCCTCGATGACAGAAGAACTCCTTCCAACTCTCATCCTTCATGACAGAGGAACTCCTCCTTCCAACTCTCATCCTCCATGACAGAGGAACTCCTCCTTCCAACTCTCACCCTTCATGACAAAGGAACTCCTTCCAACTCTCATCCTCCATGACAGAGGAACTCCCCCTTCCAACTCTCATCCTCCATGACAGAGGAACTCCTCCTTCCAACTCTCATCCTCCATGACAGAGGAACTCCTCCTTCCAACTCTCATCCTCCATGACAGAGGAACTCCTCCTTCCAACTCTCATCCTCCATGACAGAGGAACTCCTCCTTCCAACTCTCATCCTCCATGACAGAGAAACTCCTCCTTCCAACTCTCATCCTCCATGACAGAGAAACTCCTCCTTCCAACTCTCATCCTCCAAGACTTTGAAGATTCCGATCGACTTCCCCCGTCCCTCTCCCCCGTCCTCATTAGTGATGTCACACTTATGATGGACAGTGACGCTGCTCTAATGAGCCCGGGTCGACCTGGAAGACCTCTCGCGTGTCTCGTCAGGTCCGGCTTCCAGGTTCTTGAAGATCCTCAAGGAAGGGGATCTGGAAATCTGGATATTTTTTTTTTTTTTTTTTTTTTTTTTTTTTTGTGGGAAAAGGGGGGGTGGGACTAAGGGTCTAGAGTGAGGGTCTGGGCGTAGATGTGTTTGTGTGTGTGGTCGGAGGTAGATATCAGGCTCCTTTCACACGTACCGACTTTTCGTCGTGCTGAGTCCACGACACGACGTCGTGTTCTCAAATAAACCGTGGGTGTCTATGGACGCTTTCACACGTGGTCGCGGTTGTGGCGTGCGGAAGAGTCCATTGACACCCATGGCTATTTGAGAGCACGACGTCGTGTCGTGGACGGCGCACGGCGAAAAGTCGATACGTGTGAAACGAACCTCAGGGTCTTCTGGAGTTGGATTCTTTGCGAGTTCGGGAAGTCTTCAGAAGCCAATGAAGTCGAAGACCTCAGACACGTCTTCGTGGTTTCTGGTACTCAAGTTGAGACTTCGCGAAGGGCAAAGGTCATGACGATGTCGATGATGTCAAAGATGTCGATGATGTCAAAGATGTCGATGATGTCAAAGATGTCGATGATGTCAAAGATGTCGATGATGTCAAAGATGTCGATGATGTCAAAGATGTCGATGATGTCAAAGATGTCGATGATGTCAAAGATGTCGATGATGTCAAAGATGTCGATGATGTCAAAGATGTTGATGATGTCAAAGATGTCGATGATGTCAAAGATGTCGATATCAAAGATGTCGATGATGTCAAAGATGTCGATGATGCAAAAGATGTCGATGATGTCAAAGATGTCGATGATGTCAAAGATGTCGATGATGTCAAAGATGTCGATGATGTCAAAGATGTCGATGATGTCAAAGATGTCATTCGTAGCAGGAAAGGGAGGTCGTGGGGACATCCAGGGATCAATCCCGGGGGGAGGACGGGGGAGTGGGATGTGGGTGGGAGTTGTAGTAGGGACGTGGGAGTTAGGGAGTGGGGGAACATCCCTAGGATACTCTGCTGGCAATGCAGAACAAACCATGGAGGTTGTGTATCTGAAATTCTCTATATTTCATCTTATTTGATTTTCATTTTATTGCTGCAGTTTTTCATAAATGACACTTGACGGGGATGGAAAACAGTGAGCACCCGAAGATTAGTGAAAAGGATGGCTTTCGGCTGAATAAAACCAATTGGTTTCTGATCGAGACGAAGTAGTCCCTTGAGGTGACGTGAATTCTTTCATTTCAGGCGAAGTGTCTTGAGTCGTTTTAAGATGACCTGTGTTTTGACTTCGGAGGGCTAAGGGAGGTGGTGGTGGTTGTTATGCAGAGCCATTAGGAACTGAACCCGGGTTTACTTTCCGAAATCTGTACTCAACGCACCTACATCGTCTTTTCTATAAAAAAATAATAATAATAATAATAATAAATAATTAAAAATAAATAAATAAATAAATAAAAATAAATAAATGAATAAATAAAAATGAATAAAAATAGAAAAATGAAACAAGATAAAACAGAATAAATAAATAAGATAAAATAAATACATAAATAAACAAATAAGAATAAAATAAATAAATAAATAAATAAATAGATAAATGAAATAAATAAAACCAAATAAAATAAATATGTAAATAAATAAATAATGAATAATATAAGATAAAATACACAAATAATCAAAATAAACAAACAAATAAACAAATACATAAATAAAAATAAAAATAAATATAAATAAATAAATAAAATAAAATAAAACTCATTGCTTCAGGGTACTTAGGAGTACCTCGACTTGCATTTCCATTCTGTGTGACGTCAGACGATTTCATTCGGACTGTCATGACTCACAATTGACCTTCAGAGAGGAATAGATCATGGTAGGGTTGGAATTGAGACAGAGTTGAGATAGACTAAGCTGGGGAGAAGACGGAGTTGAAGCGGATTGTGGAGGACAGGAAGATGTAGTTGCATATCTATCAGCGAATTGGTGACAGACTCCTCACAGGACTTTGTCAGGAGGTGGGAGTGGGTGGAGCCTATTTGGGAAAGGGGGCGGAGTCAACGGGGTGAAGGGGCGTGGTTAGCACTGTGAGAGGGTGGAATTTTATGCAGGAAGGAGGTGGAGCTTATGGGCGAAGAAGATTTCGTGAGGTGCGGGTGGAATTAATATTGGAGAATGGTGGATTTCACTGGAGGAATCG
>NC_134778.1:63317302-63327302 GCF_046742065.1 Oratosquilla oratoria | reverse complement strand
GATCACCCCCGCACTCTGCGTTTTTCCAGAGAGTGTAAGTATAGGAATGCTCGCTGGACGAGCGGATTAGAGCGCCGCTGCTTGCGGCGTAGGTCGAGGTAAAGGCAGTTCGAACCCTGCCGTCATTGAATTACAGTTTCCTCTGTGAGGGGCACCGTCCTAGCCTCTACATTTTCTTCTTACCACTGGGCTATTTCTGATAAAAAAAAAACTCAGTATCACCCGAAGGAATCTCTCCTCGTTTTCTCTTTTCTTACATGAGGGGACGGAGAGGGTGGTCGCCAATTAAGTGAAACGGCTTTGCTGTAGATGTACTGTGTCTTGCTGCATTGCGTATGACTTAAGGCAGTGGGCGAATGCAGGGATGACCCGTCATCCATGGAAAGGGTGGTGGAGGGGAGTGGAATGGGTGGGAATATGTACGTGACTCTGACTTGGCTACCCCCCTTTTAAGGGGGAAAGAGCTCTCAGTATATAAATAGATAGTCGCCAGATGATTTTATTCACCTTAGAAGCACCTTTAGTTCAAGAGATATTGGTCATCTTATGTAATGGGAAAGTGCTTTACTTGCATACAGTACCTCTATGTTTCTTCACTGAACCCTGTGGTACTCCACCATTGACTTATCCCGTAGAGCAAACTCACCCTTATGACAAGAACACCGAAAGACTATTTTCGATAAGGAAAAGATGAAGTGGTCTTGCTAAAATGATTATCCTCTCAGTTCCGAACAGTTTCCCTCTCCGAAGGGATAATCTATCTTTTTTTTTCTTTCTTTTTTCTTTTTTTAATCTTCGTTCTTTATCTTTTTTTCAATTATTATTATTATTTTTTTCATCTTCGTTCTTGATTCCCTGTGTGCTTATCTTTTTGCTTTTTGCGTGTTTATCATGTTTTCCGAAATATTACGAAAGCTGAGACCTGACAGGAGACCTTTTGGTCCGTAAGAGATAGCTAAGATTATGTACATTGGTAGACAGAGGAGACAGATTGACAGATAGGTAGTAGATAGTAAGGTAGGATGAGGGATAGGGAGAAAGATAGAGATAGACAGAGAGATAGAGACAACTAAGTTGATGTACATCGATAGACACAGAAGGAGACAGATTGACAGAGAGATAGGTAGTAGATAGGTAGGTAGTATGTATGAAGGATAGAGAGAAATATAGAAAGATAGAGATAGATAGAGGGACAGAAAGAGAGAAAATGTTAACTTTGAAGGCAAGCGATGTCTTTCTGCTCTCTCTCTCTCTCTCTCTCTCTCTCTCTCTCTCTCTCTCTCTCTCTCTCTCTCTCTCTGCAAACCCTGAACACTCATTTTGAAACAGGAAGTTGTGTCTTGGAGTGAGTGTGACTGAGTGTGTGTGTGTGTGTGTGTGTGTGTGTGTGTGTGTGTGTGTGTGTGTGTGTGTGTGTGTGTGTGTGTGTGTGTGTGTGAGAGAGAGAGAGAGAGAGAGAGAGAGAGAGAAATGAAGAATAAAACGAGAGAGAAACAGAGAAAGAGAAAAAGAGGAAGGAGGGGTGGGAGGTGGGAGAGAGGAATGGGATGGAAGTAAAGGAACCATAAGCAAAGTAAAAAAATAAAAATAAAAAGAGAGGAAGGTTTTTCAATACTTACACATTGTACCCAAAGGAGCTTAAAAATGTCTTTACCTTCTTCGTCTCCTACCCCCAAGAAAAAACAAAAAACAAATAAAGGAATAAGAAGAAGAAGAAGAAGAAGAAGAAAGAGAGGAAGGTTTTTCAATACTTACACATTGCTACCCAAAGGAGCTCAAAAATTTCTTGACCTTCTTCGTCTCCTACCCCCGCCCCGAAAAAAACCCTCAAAAACTCAAAAACAAAAAGTCAATATGAACACTAAAACCAACAAAGAATGGGAGACATGGAAAAGTTTACAAAGTAATTTCAGGTCCAGGGAATTTACCTGCAGGTTATAAGGGGGGGGGGGAGAGGGGGAGAGGGGGGAGGGGGCGCACAGAAGTAGTGGCTGAAGGAGGGGGAGATCGGGAGGGAATATAGCCAGTCAGCAGGGAAAAGATTAGGGGCTCCTGTGAGGGGGGAAGGGGGGGAGGAACAGAGTGGGAGGAGAGGGGGAGGGGAGGGGGGTGGGGATGAGGGGGGAGGGGGAGAGGTATATAGGGGGGGAGCTAATATGACCACTCAGCAAGGAGAAGATAAAGGAGGGTTGTCGGTGGGGGGAGGGGGAGGAGAAGTGGAGGGGGGAAAGATGGTGGGGAGAGGGAGTGGGGGGAAGAGGAAGTCGAGGGAAAGCAAGGTGAGGGGAAGTAGATGGGGGGGGAGACTGAAAAAAATAGGAAAGGTGGGGGGTGGGGGGAATACTCTGGGGAGGAAATGGGGCAGATGAACCAGAGGGGAAATGGATTGTGAAGTTGTTGTTAGTCTGAGTTCATAACCAGACAACGACATCTCGGAGGAGACGGGAGAAGAAAATTGAGAGAGGACGATGAAATGAGAGGTAAATTGAGAGATGGCGTAAGATTTTGGAAAGAAAAAAAAAATGGTTACAGTAATTGGAGGAAGGCTAACAAAGAGACGGAATTAGGTGGTTGGAGGGTGGGGGGGGTGGGGGTGGGTGGGAGAGTAAAGAAGGGAAGAATTTACTACTATTAGTTATGTCAATTTATCATTATTTACTATTTACCTGTTTATTATCTAACTATACCTATGCATTTATTTATTTTATTTATTATTTACATTATTATTGTTTTTATTTATTCGTTTATTTGTTTATCATTATTATGATTTTTTCGTATTCGACCTAGATATGGACCAAAAGGTCTCCTGTCGGCATGCTCCGCCTTTGTAATCCTTTGTAATTATGAAACCGTTTCAGGGGAGATAGAAGAATAGAAAAAAAAGAGAAAATATGAAGAAAGACGAGAAGAATGTACATAGAAAGAAGGAAGGGAGAGGGAGAGGAAGTGGGGGGGGGAGAGGAAGGGAAGAGAGTGAGGGAGGGAAAGGAAGAAGAAAAAAGAATAGGCAGGAGATTGACAAAAAGTGTGTGTGTGTGTGTGTGTGTGTGTGTGTGTGAGAGAGAGAGAGAGAGAGAGAGAGAGAGAGAGAGAGAGAGAGAGAGAGAGAGAGAGAGAGAGAGAGAGAGAGAGAGAGAGGGAGAGAGCGGGCAAAATGAGTTTCATAATAATAGTAAAAAAAAAACCATAAATAGAAGAAAAAAAAAGGCTGAAGACGCAAAGGCTTGAAAGGGGGAACTAATGAAGTGGGGAATTTTGAAGAAAAAGGCGGATTAGGAAAGAGAAGGCAGGAAGGTCCCCAAGAGGGCTTTAACAAGACCTTCAAGAAGACTTTCTGGAAGGCCTTGAAGATGACCTTGAGGAGGATCCTCAAAAGGATCTTCTGGAAGGCTTTGAAGATGACCTTGAGAACCTTCAAGATGACCTTCTTGAAGGCCTTGAAGATGACCTTGAGGAGGACCCTCAAAAAACCTTCTAGAAGGATTTGAAGATGACCTTGAGGACCTTCAAGAAGACCTTCTTGAAGGCCTTAAAGATGACCTTGAGGAGGATTCTCAAAAGAATCTTCTAGAAGGCTTTGAAGATGACCTTGAGGACCTTCAAGAAGACCTGGAAAGCTTTGAATATGACCTTGAGGAGGATCTTCAAAAGGACCTTTTAGAAGGCTTTGAAGATGACCTTGAGGACCTTCAAGAAGACCTTCTGGAAGGCCTTGAAGATGACCTTGAGGAAGACCCGCAACAGGACCTTCTAAAATGTTTTGAATATGACCTTGAGGAGGACCTTCAAGAAAACCTGGAAGGCTTTGAAGATGACCTTGAGGAGGACCTTCAAGAAGACCTTCTAGAAGGCTTTGAAGATGACCTTGAGGAGGACCTACAAGATGACCTGGATGGCCTTGAAGATGACCCCGAGGAGGATTCTCAAAAGGACCTTCTAGAAGGATTTGAAGATGACCTTGAGGACCTTCAAGAAGACCTTCTGGAAGGCTTTGAAGATGACCTTGAGAAGGATCCTCAAGAGGACCTTCTAGAAGGGTCTTAGCGAGATCTTGAGGAAGAATTACTGGAAAAGCCTTCAGAAGGACTGTAGTGCTTCTTCCATCCCTTCGCTCCACCCACGAAGTCCGAGAGCCTGCCTACCTGTTCCGTTCTTCGGCAGACTCTCATAACTTCATTGTAGAGGTTCTTCCTCTTCTTCTGCTGATGCAGTTTCTATCCCCTGTTTTTATTTTTCTTAGTTTCGAAAAAAGTTGCCGTGTAGAAAAAAAAAAAGTGTTGATGTTTATTGAAGGGAGCTGAGGCAGGATACAGTAGTCTCTGAGGCGTTTTTTTTCCCTTTTTCTTTAAGCAAGAGTCTTGGAAAGCGACTGGCACCAAGAACGGAAGTGGGGGGTAGGGGTGGGTGGGTGGGAGCTACGTGGCACTGCCAAAGGGGCTTCTGACATTAGCTGGCACTAAATGGATTTGCCGAAGGGGGGAGTGCCGTCGGCTTGGTACGCCACAGTTGATGGCTCTGCATGGCACTCTTCGTTGTTGTTGTTGTTGTTGCTATTGTTGTTGTTGTTATTGTTATTGTTGTTGTTGTTATTGTTGTTGCTGTTGTTGTTGTTGCTATTGTTGTTGTTATTGTTGTTGTTATTGTTGTTGCTGTTGTTATTGTTGGTGTTGTGCTGTTGTTGTTGCTCTTGTTGCTGTTGCTGTTGTTGCTGTTGTTGTTGTTGCTGTTGTTATTGCTGTTGTTGTTGTTTTTGTTGTTGTTACTGCTGTTGCTGTTGCTGTTGTTGTTGTTGCAATTGTTGCAGTTGTTGTTACTGTTGCTGTTGTTGTTATTGTTGTTGTTGATGTTGTTGCTGTTGTTGTTGTTGCTGTTGTTGTCGCTCTTGTTGTTGTTGTTGTTGCTATCGTTGCTGTTGTTGTTGTTGCTGTTGTTGTTGTTGTTGTTGTTGTTGTTGTTGTTGTTGGGACTTGTTCTTCGTCGCTTAGTATATGCTTTCTAATTGAGTTATTCTCTCTCCCTCCTTTCATACTTCTCTTTCTTCAAAGTTTTCCTCTTCTTCTTCTTCCAGTTTCTCTTTTTCCTTCCTTGCAGGTTTCCGTCGTCGTCGTCGTCGTCGTTGTCGTCGTCGTCGTCGTCGCAGTCGTTGTCGTCGTTATCCGTCGTTGTTTGTCGTCAGTCACAGTTACTGCCGCTGACAGTCATTGCCAGTCACTGTCAGTCCCTATCAGTCACTCGCTGTCACTGTTACTATCATTCCGCGTTAACAACAACAACATCAAAGTGAATTTTTTATTTTGGCTAACGGAAGACAGTTTAATTTATATTTAAAGCGGATCTCTGGATATCAAAAGATTTATTTATCAGTTTATTTTTCATATCACGACATTATTTTTTGGTTAGTCTTCCTTCATAAACCAAAATTTCTATGTCTTTTGATGACTTCTGGTGTATGTGTCAGTCCACTTCGTCCATTTCCTTACTTGCTTTTGCAGAGCGTTGGTATTGACCTCGCCTGTGGGTACAATGACTAACAGAGCACTCCAAGTACACAAGGCAAAGGTGGTGGCTTCGGTCGAAGCTAAGCGGCTCAAGGTGTACAGCTCTTCAACTTCTCTTTCTATCGTTTCCGATATTTCTTCCTTTCGTCTTCCTCTACTTCTGTTTCTCTGCCTCTCCTCGTCGTTTTTCTCATTTTCTCTTTCTTTGCTTCTGTTCGCTTTCTTCTTCTTCTCTTCCGTCTTTATCTTCTTTTTCCTCCTCCTCCTCCTCCTCCTCATTACATCTCATTATGCCCATTTTATTACCTGGTTCTTTATCAGACTCCGAACTGCTTAATGTCTATCTTCTGTTTTTTTTTTCCAGTTCCGAACTCCTCTTTCTTCTCTTCCTCCTCCTCCTTCTCCTTCTCTTCCTCCTCCTCCTCCTTCTCCTCCTCCTCCTCCGCCTCTTGTCCAACTTCTCCTCCTTCTCCCTCTTGCGTTCCTTTACCTCAATTATTTTCTATTTCATCTCCCTTCTTCATCTCCTTTTCTCTGTTCTTTCTACTCCGTTTTCTAAACAGGGGAGAGCTTTTCCCTCCTTCCTCTTCATTTCCTTCGTCTTTTTCTTCCAGGTCTTAAGGACAAACATCTCGTAGTATTCATGATAGTTGTATGTTTCTTCGCCCAAAAGCTTGTAACTCCTGAATCAAGTTTCTGGTTTTTGGAATTTCTCTTTTTATATATTCTCTTTCCTCTTCCTTTCTCCTGGTATTTCCTCTGTGTTTACTCTTTCTGCTCTTCTTCCACCCCCTTGTCCCTCTTCTCCTCCTTTCCTCTTCCATTTTCTTCCTCCTCTTCCTCCTTCTAGTCCTCTTTCTTCTTCTTTTCCTCCTCCTTCTCGTTTCTCTCCCTTCACTTACTTTTCCTCCTCTTTCTCTCTTTCGTTTTTTCTCCTACTCCTCCTAAATCTAATATTTCTCTTCCTTCTCCTTTTCTTCTTTTTCCCTCTTTTTCTCTTTCTTCCTTCCACTCCCTTCCTTAGTTTCATCTTTCTCTTCCTTCTCCTTTTCTTTTTCTTCATTTTTTTTTCTTTTTCGTCCTCCGTTTCTTCCTCCTCTTTCTTTTTCTCTTTCTTTTATTTCCCCCTCCTCCTTAATCTAATCTTTCGCTTCCTTCTCCTTTTCTTCTTTTTCCTCCATTTCTTCCTTTTCGTCCTTTGCATCTTCCTTCTCTTTCTCTTTTTCTTTCTTTTCCTTTCCTTCTTCCTCCTCCTCAATTTCATCTTTCGCTTCCTTCTTTTCTTTTTCCTCCTTTTCTTCTTTCTCGTCCTTCGCATCTTCCTCCTCTTTCTTTTCTTTTCTTTTTCTTGAAGAAAAGGAGCCACTCCCGTAGCACCCCCTCGCCGAAAGAATAAACGTAAAAATTGTTTTGTATAAGTTTTCAATGGGACAAAGTTTTTGCACATTTATCAAATTACCATCAGAAGAGGCCTTTGTCGTCCATGAAGATATTAAAGTTTCGGGAAGCTCCCTTAACTTTTAGGGAGCTCTCAGGACCCTAGGGACAATTTAGGGATCCGGTTGGAAGAGAAGCGAAGAAAAGGGTTGCGGGAGTTTTTTTTTTTTTCTTCAAGAATTTTTGGATTTTTTTTTCTTCAAGAAATTTTGGAAAAAAAAAATCGGGTTCCATTTTCGTTATGTTACTAATGAATCACAACAGGAAATGCTCCGAGATGCAGAAACCTAAAGAACCGAGAGATTGGAAGAAGAAAAAAAGATGTCTTCATTATACAAAGAAAAAATATCAAAGGCTTTATACGACTTTGTTGCAGGAATAAACGCGCATGCGCAGACCAAGTCTCCTGAGGAACCAACCGTGCGTTTAGTGTCAGTCGCATTCTTCGGAATCTCAAACCTCACCTCTTTGGTGCTTTTCCAAAAATCCCCGCCCATACCGTCGTGGCGACGCTTTGACGTGTCTTATTTATCCGTGTGCTTTGAGTCGCTTATCCTTAGGCTTTGCGCCGCTGTGCTCTCCAACTCACCGATTATCCTGGTCACATATCCGTACATAATCCTTTGTTGAGACACGACAACCTCGGAAAGATAATTCTTATGGCCGTCGCGCACAGGACTCGAACCTACCACTTTGACGCCAAGAGGCTCCTGAGGCTCCTTAACCCACTCAGCCATTGATGATTAAATCACTGCATCAGGAGCCTCTTGGTGTCAGAGCGGTAGGTTCGAGTCCTGTGCGCGACGGCCATAAAAATGATCTGATTGATGTCGCTGTCCACTAGCGAATTTCTCATATAAACCTAGGAAAGGTTATTGGAAACAATGCTTTCGAAGTCCGAGTTTTATCCCTGACTGGTTTCTTTTCTGAAGAAGCCATAGAGCGAGTCTAGTTAAAATAGTATCTAGATTGGTGTCTCATACACCTACCTAGTACCTCTTTTTACCTTCCTCGGTCAAATTCGTGCATGTCAGCATGATCATGCTGGTGCATGATCGAAGCATGATTGTGAGGGATGGAAGCATGATTGTGGGGTACGGAAGCATGATTTTGAGACCCTTTGAGGGTTTGCGCGTTATCCATTCCTCTTGTATGACCAAATGGTACTACCTGGAACCTTATATTCCATAAACGTTGTCAATATTCTATTTTCGGGGGGGAAGAGGTCATGACACCCCTACAACCCAGAGTCACACAGCATTTTTTCAGTAAGAGTCGGCGAGTAAAAAAAAAAAATAAAAGAAAAAAAAAAAAAAAAATAAATAAATAAATAAATAAAATTTCACTAATCCTCCTTTTCTGATTCCCTTCCATCTTAAACCTCTCCCTTCTCATCTCCATCCCTTCCCTTCAGCTCTGTGGTTATCTTCCGGGATAGAAACGCTGGTATTGGCGACGAAATAAAAATGTATGCTCTCAGGATGAGGTCTTTGATTTTTTGGAAAGTCAAAAAAACTTTCCAAAAATCTTCTTCGGGCATAGTGTACTAATGGTGTGCTACTTGACTTTTAAGATGACACTTGGGTGCCCTTCACAGCCCTAAGCTGGAGACTTAAGCTCATCGATCTAAGACCCTCTCAAAGAACTTAGAACTTAGAATGACCAAAATGATACACGGGCTTATAAATTTACCTTACGAGAACAGGCTTAGGCACCTTAACTTACACTTTCTGGAAAGATGCAGAGTGCGGGGTGATCTAATAGAGGTGTTCAAGTGGATCAAAGGCTTTAACAAGGGTAACGCAAACAAGGTCATCATATTAAGACAACAGGGCAGGACTCGCAGTAATGGATTTAAATTGGACAAATTTAGATTTAAGAAGGAAATAGGCAAGAATTGGTTTACCGATAGAGTGGTCACCGAATTGAATAGACTTAGTAATCATGTAGTCAGCGATGAAACTATCATTGTTTTAAGAAACTGTTAGACAACTTTATGGTTGGGGATGACAGGTGGTAATGGACATGGAACTGCCTAGTGTAGGCCTTCTGGTCCCTTACAGTCTCCTTCATTCTTATGTTCTTAGAATCCTGCAGACAATTTTTCTTTAACTTCCTTCCGTCCGTGATGGTACCTTTTATCTTATTCAAACTGCCGTCAAGTGATTTTATTATCATATCTTCCCTTACCCCCAAAAATACCACAGGATTATCTCTCGTCTTAGATAACCAGAGGTTCTATCCGCTTCTATCTCTATCGACACGAAGAGAAAGTGATATCAAAGGAGATATTCAAGATAATTAACAAAAAATTAGGAATAACAAAAGTTAACATTCCTCTTGGCGTCAAGATGAGCCTCTAGTCACAGAAGAACGTGACTCTGGTCCGTAGTGGTGTCACGATCACACCATCCCCCCACTCGCCCCTCCCCCTCCAGTTCCCCCCTCTCCCACCTCCCTCACAAGCTTCTTGACTGCGAAAAACCTATTTACTCTAAACCCCATACGGTGCTTCGGTAGCGTTAGAGTTAAGCTTTAACAGCTCCCGGTACTTGGTACCTGGTACCTGGTACCCGGTACTCAGTTCTGGTACCCGATACCCGGTACCCAGTTCCGTTATCTGGCACCCTGTACTCGGTTCCGGTACCTGGTACCCGGTACTCGATTCCGGTACATTGTATCCGGTACTCGGTTCCGGTACCTGGTGCCTGGTACTTGGTACCTGGTCCCCGGTACCCGGTACTCGGTTCCGGTACTTGATACCCGGTACTCGACGCCCGGACAGAGGCCCTGGGGATTTCTCCGGTCGCCTCTAAGTCCGGTAGAGTTCTTTCAGATAGTTCGTCCTATTTTCCTTCTTCAAGCTTATCTGCATTGGTAATGTAGATCAACTCGGGTGGGGAAAGGGGGTGGGGGTGGTAGGGGGTGGGGGATGGTATGGGGGGGGGAAGGTCTCTAAAAGCTTTTGGGGGAAGAGGGGAAATGGTCCAGAAGAGTCTGCCGGGAGAGTCTGCCGAAGAAGAGAGACGAGCCAGGAGAAAAGGTTGCAGAAGACAAAAGTAGGG
>NC_134778.1:63309802-63314802 GCF_046742065.1 Oratosquilla oratoria | reverse complement strand
GAAGCAGAAGCAGATCCAGAAGAAGAAGCAGAAGAAGAATAAGAAGAAGAAGAAGAAAAAGAAGAAGAAGAAGAAGAAGAGAAGAAGAAGAAGAAGAAGAAGAAGAAGAAGAAATAGAAGAAGAAGACGAAGAAGAAGAAGAAGAAGAAGAAGACGAAGCAGAAGACGAAGAGGAAGAATCAAAGAAAAAAAAAAGAACAGAGTCCAAGGAGGCGCAGTGTGGATCGTGGCCCAACGTTCCCTGAGACCTTTTGGGACAGAAGAAACGTCGAGGAGGAGAAAGTGACGAAGTCCAAGAGTTGACTTTGTGAGTCGATTCCTTCAAGGTCCGTTGCACATACGACAGGAACAGCGTCGGTCTTGCTTGGCTGGTTGGGTGCTTGCTCTCTCTCTCTCTCTCTCTCTCTCTCTCTCTCTCTCTCTCTCTCTCTCTCTCTGCCCCCTCTCTCCCTCTCTCCCTGTGACTGTGTGCGTCTGTCTGTGTTTGTGTGTCTATTTGTGACTGCCCGCCATTCGTTCTCACTCCTCTCTCTGTCCGTCTGTCTCTCTGTCTCTCTATCTGTTTTCAGTCTCTCTCTCTCTCTCTCTTTCTCTCTCTGAGTGACGTCACAGACTAATTATATCGTATACCTGTTTTCTTTTTATTGGAATTCGAAAAAATTTTGATAACCGATTATTTTCCCCATGTGGACCAAAACATCCACACGAGATGTACAGTCAACTAAAAGAATACTGTCTCAGTTTTCTTGTTTCATGATGATGTCAATTTCGTATCTACACAAAAAGAAAAAAAAATATTATCGTACTGTGAAAAGAAGAATTTAAAACAAGATACAAGGATATGAATGATAATAATCTAAAAGAATAAACTGTTTAGCATAATTAAACTAAATATTTTGAAATGAATGACAACAAGAAGGACGAAATAGATGAATCAACGACATAATATTAGAATATGAAAATTGAACAAATCTTCACTTGACTCAATATTTTGATGTTATTTTTCATCATTATTCTAATTATAACTCAACTGTAATGCATTAGAACTTTCAAATTACACTTTGTAATAGATAACTCATTAATTATGGAAATGATGTATTTTTGATTGAACAATTGTTGATATTAAATGTTTGGATCTATGAAAGACAAAATCGTAAAATAAAAGTGTTTTGATAACATTTATCTATATATTAGTTACTAATGAAAATTCGTTTTATTTTCAGAAATATATATATAAACACGACACAATTATCTTCACAAAAATCGGTTGACTAATAAATGCAGAGAAGAAATGAAGAAACGATATGACGTCATATGCAAGCATGAAACGCATTTTAGCCAACTTCAGAAGAATTCATCTTGATGAAATATATGATAACACGAGTTTTAGATCAATCTATCTTTATAGAATGTATGAGAACAACTAAGATAGTTTTCATCAATTTAACAAGTCCTTATCCTTTATAGAACCAAGAGTCATTTTCTTTTAAACCCTTCTCAATTACCTTTACACAAAATGGGAGAGTTGCCAGTTAACCATTATATTTTACTTTGCACTCTATCCAAAGGATTTAAGAAACTGAGTCAATATTCTTCTGGTCAACTGTATACAATGTTCAATAATAAATATAAACATGAAAATAAAGTAGGTACACCTGTTTCGTCTTCTGTCATACCTGATACCAAAAGAATTAAATAATTGTTAGAATTCTCTGGAAACTTCAACAAGTAGCTGGTTATGATTGGGAACACATATTATGAAATTCCATAGAAAAAGGGAAAAAATACAAAATACATTGAATTGTGCACCATTAACAGACAAAAAATTTGTACACACAAAGTACCAGAAAGATTCAAAAGACAAACACTATAGAAAAATATTGTATGTTTTAGAAAAAATGAGGATGAAAATACACAATAAATAAATAAATAAATAAATAAAATAATGCGACAAAATCGAAAACAAAAAGGAGGGAAAAACAGTGGGTTCTGTGTAAATCAAAAGAAGAAGAAGAAGAAGAAGAAGAAGAAGAAGAAGAAGAAGAAATAAAAACAGATACTGGATGACAGCGCGACGAAACGTACTGAAAGAAATGGCTAATAGAAAGAGAGAGAGAAAAAAAAAAAATATTGCAAATATCAGAATAGTGCACGTCAGAAAATCTTCTAAATAATTTCCCTCGAGGTAAATTTGATTCCATTGGTCACGTCTGTCATAAGCTAAGAAAACGAAAAAAAAAAAAAAAAAAAAGATCTTCATCAACTCACCCATAACTTTGATGGTAAGCGGTTGCGTTGCCTGCTGCCCTTGTTTGTTAACAGCTGTGCAGGTGTAGTCTCCAGCATCTGCTTCTCTGCTCACCTGCTGAATCAGCAGCTCCCCCTTTGGATACACCTGCTGTCGACGGTTTAACGGAAGCGGACGGTTACCTGTGGTGGCACCGGTTAAGATTTGTCACGTGATCGTTTGTTTAACGGTCATAACCGTTTTTTTTTCAAGTTGTAGTTAGAGGTCATTAAAAGTCAAGTGTTGAGTTGAGTGAAAGATTGTAGTGTTATTGTCGTGTGGAGGGAAGAAAAAAAGAAACCATAATTTAGTCTGGATTCTATGAAAATATACTTCAGATATTTTCATGAATTCAGATACAGATGATATACTTTTCACACGCACACACACACACACACACACACACACACACACACACACACACACACACACACCAAGAAAACGAAGGATTGGTGAGGACCTTCAACAGGACAATGGAGAACTTACCTCGAGCCCAGGTGATGGTGTGTATGGGATACCCTGCCACGGGACACTGCACTCGTAGATCTTCGCCTTCCACCGCAGTGATGCTGCCCATGGGCCGAATGTATGGAAGACCTGTAGTAGCAAAAGGAAAAGAAAACGGGTGAGACACGGAGGAGAGGAAAAGAAAACGGGTGAGGATTGGAGGAGACTCAAACTAGAGAGTCCCCGGAACCCTAAGGTTCCGCAAAAGGTCCCTAAGGGTTCCGCGAGAACAAGTGAGATAAGCTAATGCACTTTTGATTTTTTATTTAATTTCATATACGTAATATAATTAAACACGCACGGCATATTCTTGGTTATTGTGATAATGTAATGTAGACATCATCCTATCTAACCTATTATTACGATGAAAATGAAATGAGAAAGATATGGTATATGTGTTTTTTTTTTATTGCGCAGGGGTTCCTTGAGACATGGAATTTATTTTAAAGGTTCTGCAAGGGTAAAAAGATCGAGAAACGCTGCTTTAGGGTTTCAGTCGTGGTAATACAAATAGGCAACACCCAGATTAAGTCAACGGTGACTATATAGGTGGCGTATAGGAATACATCAAATGGTGGCAGTATCTGGGGTTCTGTGTGATTCACCATGGTCTTGGATCACGTGTTGGACTCGCGATCGACAGCTATTAACCTCCCGGGTGAGAGCTCAGATCTATGGGTAGTACTGTGACCTTACACGCACACATACACCCAACTCCCCGCCCACGTGAGTTGGAGTAACACCCCGCAGTGCAGTGATACTGAAATTATTTCAGTCCTGGGCGAGAGTCGAACCAGGAACGCCGTAGTGGCAGGCGAGAACTCTAACCACAGCGCCACGAGGTGTGTGTGTGTGTGTGTGTGTGTGTGTGTGTGTGTGTGTGTGTGTGTGTGTGTGTGTGTGTGTGTGTGTGTGTGTGTGTGTGTGTGTGTGTGTGTGTGTGTGTGTTTGTGTGTGATTTACTATGGTCTTAGTTCACGTGCTGGACCCGTGATCGACAGCTATTGCCCTCCCGGATGAGAGCTTGGAGTTCATATATTGTCTCATCTATGTGTAATTATGTGACGTCACACACACACACCCACAAACAAACACACACACACACACGCGCGCGCGCACACACACACACGAGCTCTGAGCTGTCTTCCGGGAGGGATATAGCTGTCGATCACGGGTCCATCATGTGATCCAAAGACCATGGTGAATTACGCACACACGCACGTACGTGTGTTTGTGAGTGTGTGTGTGTGTGTGCTTGTGTGTGTGTGTGTGCGTGTGTGTGTGTGTGTGCGTGCGTGTATTTGTGTGCATTTTTCAGGTAGCACCATACTGTACTCTACTGTACACATGCATGTACAAATATTCTTCTCACGGACAAGTTCTTGATTATTCCTCTTTCATTCTCCCCTTTCACCCTTTCCTCCTTTCTTCCCTTTTTTTTTTCTTCTTCTTCTTCCTCCTCTTTTGTTTCCTCTCTCCTCTCTCTCCCTTTAACACTCGGAGCTTTCTTACAGCCGGGCAGGTCCACTTTTGTATGCTCCCTTTGTTGGGAGTATACTTGTTCAATATGCTCCCAATATGCTCCCCGAATGATGATCGTGGCATGTGGGGGGGAAGCTAAGCATAGCTGGTTCCGGTTCCTCAAGTTTCCTCCCATTCTCCGTTTGCGAGCTTTTAATTGATTCCGTTTTCTTTTTTCCTTCTTCTTCTCCTCCTCTCTCTCGGCAATCAAAGCGTCCCAATTAATGTGTGTTAATATTCGCCGAGTTTACCACCCCAATTCACTTTTGCCTTCCTCATGATTGTGTGCAGTTTTGAATCGACGTTGTGTGTGTGTGTTTTTTTTCCTCTCTTCATATTTTTTTTCTTTTAGATTCCGACCCACGCGAGCCTTCTGTATAGTCTTTCATGTGTTCCTAATTGATGCACCTTTCCCTTCCAGCCCAGTCTTGCGTGTGTGTTTGTTTTTATCTGAGCTCTGCAAGCCTTGTCGTGGGGAACGTAGGCTGCTTCAACGATGGCGGGTGTTCATGGACTTTATTAAAGTTTCGTAACGATAGAAACACTCGTACACATGCATGCATATTCAAGCGTAGTCTCTCTCTCTCTCTCTCTCTCTCTCTCTCTCTCTCTCTCTCTCTCTCTCTCACACACACACACACATATATATACTTGTATAAATAAACACATGCTTATAGACATATAC
>NC_134778.1:63292302-63307302 GCF_046742065.1 Oratosquilla oratoria | reverse complement strand
GAAATTATTTCAGCCGTGGGCGGGAGTCGTCGAACCCGGACCGCCGTAGTGGCAGGCGAGAACTCTAACCACTGCGCCACGAGGCAGCGTGCGTGCGTGTTAATGAAGTTAACAGCGACAGGGAAAGATTCCTATGTTGGGATGAGGCGGCAGCAAAACATACACAAATGTTTTCTAAATGTATAACCGTGCTTAAACATACGCATGCAAAATACACACAAATTTCTCAAGCAGACTTCTGATATACTACCGCCTTGTTCTCTCCAAAGAAACACAGGGTTATGCGCGCGCCAGCGTACACACTGTGTGTACACTCGTGTATGTTTGCATGAATATTAAACGCAATCTTTTACACGCGCGTGTGCCTTGCACGCGAGCCCGCGAATACGCTATCATACGCTTTCTCTAAGTAAACGCATAAACAATGCAAATGAGCCAGGCACAAACATAAACATTGGAGGAATGAGTCCCTTAATTCACTCGGACCTCCAGGGAGCAATTTCGACCATCCAAAGATCATAGGGCCAAAGGCTGTTCTTCTTCCTTAAAAAAAAAAAAAAAAAAAAAAAAAAAAAAAAAAAAAAAAAAAAAAAAAAAAAAAAAAAAAAAAAAAAAAAAAAAAAAAAAAAAAAAAATAAAAAAAAAAAAAAAAAAAAAAAGGAACTTCAAGAATACAAGACTCGGTTGATGAAGTGCTCTATCAGTTTAACAGACTCTCCATTTCCCTATTTGCTCATCTTTCGTCCCAGATTGTTTGTATATATTTCCTTAAGATGGAAACCCAGAGGTGATATTTACAAAGCTTTCAAGTTGATTAATGAATTCAAATATTTACTGGAAATCGTCTGTGTATCCAGGCCCTTGAGGAAATGATCTTATGATGTTGGTTCTGCATGAGCAAGCTGAACAGCCCACATTAACATATTTGTACTCAAGAAACATCTAAAAGAATGTAGATGGAATGATGAATGCCTGCATATAGCCAACACCTACCTACCGTAATTTCAATACCTATATACCTACTTAAACAATTACCTAACCATCTACATGCCTAATCATATAACTATCTACCTAAACGCCTTTTTAACTATGCACGATATGTCACTACCTACCCATATACCTTCAAAATATAATATATATATGTATATACTATATGCACACATAATGTGTCCTGTATGTTGCACAGATCAATAATAGGCACCTGCTTGTAGTAGTCCTAATAGACAGACGTGGGAGAGCATAATCTCCCCCTCTCTCACCAATAAGTACCATAAGAACATATGAATGGTAGAGACTGCAAGAGACCATAAGGCTTACACTAGTCAGTTTCATGCCTCCTACAACCTATCATCACTATCCATAAAGTTATCTGATTTCTTAAAACGATCAATTGTTTCAGTGTTGACTACATGGTTACTAAGTTTATTCCATTCGTTAACTACCCCCACTTCCATTTCGTGGCACTACATGGTTACTAAGTTTATTCCATTCCTTAACTACCTCCACCTCTATTTCGAGGAACTACATGGTTACTAAGTTTATTCCATTCGTTAACTACCCCCACTTCCATTTCGAGGCTCTACACGGTTACTAAGTTTATTCCATTCGTTAACTACCCCCACTTCCATTTCGAGGCTCTACACGGTTACTAAGTTTATTCCATTCCTTAACTACATCCACCTCCATTTCGTGGCACAACCAGAGGAGTTGGCAACATAAATCTCCCAGTGGAATTGGAAAAAGCTGCTGTTATCTACAAACCACAATGCAACTTTAGAAGAATAATGGCAAAATATTCCCTCTTAAAATAACTACCAACTGTTATCATTTCGAAAGGGAAATGGTCCCCTGATACAATCTCAAACTTAACAGTTGATAAACTTGCTTCTAGACTGACCTAACCTGACCCGATAACACAATGACCGCGGATAATAGACCTGACCCTTTCCACGTCTTGACACCGTATCCGCTGAGAGAGTATAAAGATCCCTCCATCGCTATGTACGCTCCTGCTGAAGAGGATCACATACTGTGGTCGTAATACACAGATTACCATTGTCCAGTGTTTCTTTTCTCCAACAGTGGGTTTTACAGTCCATATACATACATACATACATACATACACACACACACACACACACACACACACACACACACACACACACACACACACATTCCAACGCAAGTGTAAATATGCTCGAAAACATACATATCTGAGAGCACGCTCACAAATTCGTGCACACACACACACACACACACACACACACACACACAAACAAACATGTACAGATATCGATAGCCTCGGAGCATAATTAGCTTAGCGCTGGTGGCAGAAATGTCTTAGTTTACGCATCCGTTGATTAGTGTAACTAACCAGCGGAAACCCATCACCAGACTCTTACAGGAGAGAAATTCACATATTTATGAACGCCCACCACAGGAATTACGGAAAAATGATATTCCACATCGTTTCCGACCCACAAAAAGCTGCATTTAACGCGGCTGAGCTCATTATACTCCGAGGGACTCCCGCACACAGAGAACACACGCTGTTCTGAGAGCGAGAACGATTCGAGTGGCACTCGAGTGGCGAGGACCCCTTGGCACTTACCGTAGACGTAGAGGGGTGCCTTATGGACGACAGAGGAGGCCGAGTTCGTGGCTGTACAAGAATAAGTTCCTCCGTCTTCGACCCTGACGCCGGTGATGTTGACGTGGCTGACGACCTCCCCGTGGACGTTGACGTACTGACCCACCACAAGTCTGGAAGAAAAGAAAAAAGAAAAAATTGAATTTTAGTTTTTTTGGCTTGTTGGTAGGTTTCTGATGTGTCTGTGTTTACCAGTCTGGAAGAAAAAGAAAAAAGAAAAAAATGTTTTTGAGTTTTGGCTTGTTGGTAGGTTACTCACATGTCTGTGTTTACCAGTCTGGAAGAAAAAGAAAAAAAAATAATTTCGAGTTTTGACTTGTTGGTAGGTTCCTGAAGTGTCTGTGTTTACCAGTCTGGGAGAGAAAAAAAAAAAAGGAAAATAAAAATAATTTTGAGTTTTGGGCTTCTTGGTAGGTTCCTGATGTGTCTTTGTTTAGCAGTCTGGGAGAAGAAAAGGGAAAAAGAAAAAATAATTTTGAGTTTTGGCTTGTTGCTAGGTTCCTGATTGTGTCTATGTTTACCAGTCTGGAAGGAAAAAAAATAAGAAAAAAATAATTTTGATTTTTGGCTTGTTGGTAGATTCCTGGTGTGTTTTTGTTTACCAGTCTGAGAGAAGAAAAGGAAAAAAGAAAAAATAATTTTGAGTTTTGGCTTGTTGGTAGGTTCCTGATTGTGTCTGTATTTACCAGTCTGGATGGAAAAAAGTAAGAAAAAAAATTTGAGTTTTGGCTTGTTGGTAGGTTCTTCATTTTGTTTTGAAAAACATCAGCAGGACGCCGTGCGGGTTCGAGTAATGAGCCCTGAGGCATTCCACTGCTCAATCAGTCCTCTTCGATGTGTAGATTCCCCTGAATGTCTTTACATTTTTTTCATTTACATTATTCAGATAAATTCTGATCCATAAAAAATCCTGACAAGAAAACCGGTGTAAAATTTATGTTATTGATAATTTTGGGAATAAACGACTACTCTAAATTAGCTTAGAATTCTGTTTATTAAGGACATCATGTGCAGAGAGAGGTGAAGTTTGTAAGATAGTTCTCCCTTATGCAACTCGTATAGTTTTTTATGCTAATTGTTCCCAAAAATCCTGATGACCAGATCAAACAGCACGTGTCGCGATTGTTATATGAAGCTTATCGATCCTTCAAGAGGAGAGTGATATCACTTGCTATTTTCTAATAGCTAAAAACTTTGGCCATCCAATAACGATTTACTGGGTATCTTAAAAAAAAAAAAAAAAAAAAAAAATTGGTGAAGATAAGGTGACTCTAAGGAAGGAACTGTGGAGGAAGGAAGATAAAAGAAGGCCAAGAAAAAAAAAAGTAAGACGCCGAGGCGGGAAGAAGAAAGACGTGGTCGATGGAGGAAGAAGTGG
Source organism: Oratosquilla oratoria (assembly GCF_046742065.1). Taxonomy (NCBI): domain Eukaryota; kingdom Metazoa; phylum Arthropoda; class Malacostraca; order Stomatopoda; family Squillidae; genus Oratosquilla; species Oratosquilla oratoria. The sequence continues at coordinate 63,303,274 of NC_134778.1, read as the reverse complement.
AGGGAAGAGGAGGAGGAGTAGGAGGAGAAAGAGGAGGAGGAGGAGGAGGAGAAGGAGGAGGCTAAAGGTGATAATTACGGTAAAGTAAAAAATAAAGTAAAGTTAAAAAAAATGGATCACTGTGAAGAGGGAGGCGAAGGAGCAAGAGATGGACAAAAGGTGAGATTTTGAGTTCCAGGATGGTGTCTGAAGAAAGATCTGGAAAGGAGAAAGCAAGAAGAAAAGGAGTGATATGATGTGGACGAGGAGGATGAGGATGACGAGGAGGTGGAGGAGGAGGAGGGGAAGGAGTAGGAGGAGGGGGAAGAGGAAAAGACGGAGGAGAAGAACAGAGTAAAGGAGAGAAGAGAAGAGAAGGAGGAAAGGAAGAAGAGGGATAGAAGAGAGGGAGGAGAAGGAGGGAGAGGATGGGAAGAGGAAGAAGAAGAGGAAAAGAAAGAGGAAGAAGAGAGCAAGAAGATAAAGGGTGATATGGTGTGGACGAGGAGGATGAGGATGACGAGGAGGAGGAGGAGGAGGAGAAAGAGGACAAGGAGGAGGAGAAAGAGGACAGGGAGGAGAAGAAAGAGGACAAAAAGGAGGAGGAGGACAATGAGGAGGAGGACAAGGAGGAGAAAGAGGAGGACAAGGAAGAGGAGGAGGACGAGGAGGAGTAAGAGGAGGAAGAAGAGGAAAGTAAAGGATTATACGGTGTCATGATTATATGCTTTTCTTTCATGCTGTTGTACTTTGCATCACGCAAAGGGCGTGCATGACAGTGTCATGGTTGGCATCCGTTTCATGCATGACGAAAGGACAAGACTCATGACGTCATCATTGAGCTTCGTACTCACATATCACGTCATTCACGAACCGGGTTAAGAGAGAAAAATTATAATTAAATCTTTCTAATCGGGTTAGCACGGATAAACGACAGTGGCTGTCTTTGCACTATGGGTAAAGGTGACAGATATCATTAAAACTTTCTAATCGGGTTAGCACGGATAAACGACAGTGGCTGTCTTTGCACTATGGGTAAAGGTGACGTAGCTTGGAATGCTGAGTTATGTAATACGTTTATAAGACCGACACTTGTTTTGTAGTTTCTATAGTAGCTATTTGCCACAGGTCCCACGCGAACTTAAAACACCTTCAAAACGCCGATTGCTATGAAAAAAAAATAATAATAATAAAATAAAAACAGATTACATCGCCATAGAAATGTCCCAGTTGTCTATTCAGAAACTTTACTGAAACGACGTTGTTGTCGTGAAATAAAAATCTTGGGGAATAGCCGAAATCGTAGCGAGGTTCGCGAAAATAACGCGGCGCCAAAAGAGGAGGAATGCCAAAAACGCGACAATGGCCCGGTGCCATGATGTGGCACCTCAACGGCATTACGATCCACGGGGAGGAGGAGGAGGAGGAAGAGGAAGAAGAGGAGGAGGAGGAGGAGGAGGAGGAGGAGGAGGAGGAGGAGGAGGAGGAGGAGAAGGAGGAGGAGAAGGAGGAAGGAGAGGAGAAGGAGCAAGAGGAAAAGGAAGAGGAGAAAGAGGAGAGAGAGCAACAGGAGGAGGAAGAGGAGAAGGAAGAGGAGGAGGAAGAGAAGAAAGAGGAGGAGGAGGAGGAGGAGGGGAGGAGGAGGAGGAGGAGGAGGAGGAGAAGGAGGAGGAAGGAGAGGAGAAGGAGCAAGAGGAAAAGGAAGAGGAGAAAGAGCAACAGGAGGAGAAAGAGGAGGAAGAGGAGGAGGAAGAGAAGAAAGAGGAGAAAAGCAAGAGGACGAGAAAGAGAACAAGGAAGAGAAGGAGCAATAGGAGGAGGAAGAGAAGGAGGAGAAGGAGAAGGTGGAGGAAGAGGAGGAGGAAGAGGAGGAGGTGTAAGGGTATTTCCGTGATTGTAAGAATTCCCGTAACTTTAGAAAAGAAGAAGAAAAAGAAGAAAAAGAAGAAGAGGAAGAAGAAGAAGGAGAAGAAGAAGAAGAAGAAGAAGAGGAGGAGGAGGAGGAAAAGAAAGAAGAAAACAGAAGAAGAAGGAGAAGAAGAAGGAGAAGGAGAAGAAGAAGAAGAAGAAGAAGGGAAGAAGAAGAAGAAGAAGAAGAAAACAGAAGAGGAAGAAGAAGAAGAAGAAGAAGAAGAAGAAGAAGAAGAAGAAGAGGAAGGAAGAGGAGAAGGAGAAGAAGAAGAAGAAGAAGAAGAAGAAGAAGAAGAAGAAGAAGAAGAAGAGAAAACCATGGCATTGATTTGTCGATGAGAGAAAAAAAAAAGTAAAAAGTGCACAACCCACTTCCTCGTGACGTCACATCACCCGTTTTCTTTCTGATGCGAACCGCCCTGTTCTTATCTCGACCTTCATGAAACGTTCTATAACGGGAGCGGCGAAAGTCTTGCTAAAAATTAGATTATTTTATTTCTTAGTTTTTCATTTTGGACAACCAAATTTTCTTTCCTTTGGGTCAAGTTGAGAGGCAAGTCAAGTGTTCAAGTTACTTGAACTGGAGAGTAAAGCGAGCAAGTACGTGTTCACACAGGCCACTTGCTAAGTCAAAGACAAGCAGAGCGTGTGAACATGTACTTGCTCGCCTTTCTCTCCAGTATCGGGTGATTTGCACGCTTGACTTGCTTCTCGGCTTGCCCCGTGTTAACACGGCTATAGAGGCAGTTAAAGACTTACTCTCCAGTATTAAAGTTATGCTGCGTGACTCTGGTCAGTAGGGGTACGACCAAAATCCCCTGAAATAATGATTACATAACACTCACGTCATCAACAACGTCATCATCAACAACGTCAACATCAACAACGTCATCATCATCAACGTCATCATCAACGTCATCATCAGCAACGTCATCATCAACAACGTCATCATCAACGTCATTATCAACAACGTCATCATCATCATCATCATTATCAACAACGTCATCATCATCCTCATCATCACCAACAACGTCATCACCATCAACATCATCAACAACGTCATCATCATCAACGTCATCATCAACAACGTCATCATCATCAATGTCATCATCATCAGCGTCATCAACAACGTCATCATCAACATCATCATCATCAACGTCATCATCATCATCATCAATAACGTCATCATCAACGTCATCATCATCATCATCAACGTCATCATCATCATCATCATCATCATCATCAACGTCATCATCATCATCAACGTCATCATCAACAACGTCATCATCATCAACGTCATCATCAACAACGTCATCATCATCAACGCCATCACTGTACGGTGATCTTGGATTAGCCTTCAGTCCTAAAGGCATACTGCGTGGGTCTGATCCGTATGGGTGTCACTAAACCCCCCCTAAAAGGATGACAGGATAAAGCTTATGCCATCAATACTCCCACACGCGCCTTCTTAGGACGAGGACCTGCCTGACGAAGAAGGGCTCTCGATATGGGAGCTTTAGGATCCTCGGCTAGTGGGCCATCTTCCGAAGAAGGTAAAGGTATTAAGAAGTATCAAGGGGTATTAAGAAAAGGTATTAAACGTGCATATGACAGTGAATATGACAGGCGCGTAAGGGACGATGTGTTGGGAGGGGGAGGGGGGAGGGGGAAAGGAAGGGGGAAGGGGGGAGGGGGGATTTGATCAGCGGTCGCGTTCTCATCAAGTATGGCACAAAGACAACTCATCAACACCTTCATTACCGCGTTGGGTGATTTCTCGGCTTTATTCAACCTGCCGTCAGGCTATTTTATTCATCTCCGTGGCACCCCTTCTGGGGGAAAATGGATTGTTATTTATCACAAATATCCCCTTACATACCTGGTAGTACCTTACTTTTACTGGAGACTGTCGCCAGATCAATCTATTCAATTCCGTGACACCCTGCATCGTATCAAGCGGGGTTGGGGAGTTTCTAATGACCTCGTCATAAGCGTCGAATAGGCTCTTCTTTTCTTCCCTCCCCCCCATAAACTAACCCTCCCCAACACCCGCAAACCCTTGCCTACAACACCCCCCTCTTCTTACGAGAGCCCCCCCCCCTCCGCCACCGTACACCCTCTCACACGCTACTTTTGTTTATCGTCAAAAGAATTTGATGGCTTGTCGTCCAACGCTTCTCCATGAGGCATCCAGTCCTCCAGAGGCAGTTATGACCACAAGATACTGGGCTCCTATGAGACCGAGGAGGAGGAAGAGAGGAGGAGGAGGAGAAGAAGAACGAGGAGGAAGAAAAGAAGAAGGAAGAGGGGGAAGAGAAGAAGAAAGAGGAGGTGGTGAAGAAAGAGGAGGAGGAGGAGGAAGAGAAGAAGAAGGAGGGGGGAAGAGAAAGATGAGGAGAGGAAAGAGAAAGAGGAGGAAAGGGAGTAGATGATGAAGGAGGAGGAGAATGGAAAACAGGAAGAATAGAAAGAGGAGGAAGATGGGGAAGGGGAATAAGAAGAGAAAGAGAAAGAGGAGAAAAAGGAGAAGGAGAAGAAGAAAGTGAAGGAGAAAGATGTTAGGGGAAGTAAGAAAGGGAGAGAGAAGGAGGAGGAGGAAGAGGAAGAGTAGGATGAGGAGGAAGAGGAGGATATGGAGGATGAGGAAGATGAGGGTGAGGAGGAAAAGGAGGATATGGAGGATGAGGATGATGAAGAGGAGGATGAGGAGGATGAGGATGAGGATGAAGAGGAGGAGGAGGAGGAGGAGGAGGAGGAGGAGGAGGAGGAGGAGGAGGAGGAGGAGGAGGAGGAGGAGGCTCTGAGGACGCCCCCATCAAAGCCTCCTTTCCAGCACACAGCCTCCTTTCCAGTCTTCCAGTTCTCCAGCCCCCATCATGTCGCAGTTAAAACAGTCTGCCGCAAATCCAATTCGGCCATTCTCTCCCCCAACCCCCCATTCCCCCACTCGTTACCCCCCCTTCCTCCCACCCTTCTCCTCCTCCTCCTCCTTCTTCTCCCGCTCTCTTTGTTCCTACTCCCCTTCCTCCTCTTTTTATTAATCCTCTTTTTCTCCTCTTACTTCCAGGTCTAGTCCCCAATCTTCTTCCCGTTTTCTTTCTCCTAGTAAGCTCTCTTCCTTCTAAACTTTTATTCCAACTCTTTCTAGTCTTCATCTTAGTCCTTGTGATACTCATTTCACCATAACTCGTACTTCTGTTACTATTTTTTCTACTATTCTTTCTGATTCTGATTCTCTTCCTACTCCTAGTCTTCCTATTAGTCCTTCTAATACATATCTCATTACTACTACTACTACTACTACTACTACTACTACTACTACTACTACTACTACTACTACTACTACTACTACTATTCTTTCTACTATTCCTTCTGCTTCTGCTTCTCTTCCTACTCCTTTTAGTCTTCCTATTAGTCCTTCTAATATTTATCTCATTACTACTACTACTACTACTACTACTACTACTACTACTACTACTACTACTACTACTACTACTACTACTACTACTACTATTCCTTCTGATCCTACTTCTCTTCCTACTCCTATTCATATTTCTCCCCTCATAATCCTACTCATGATACTCCCAAATCTCTTCTTCCTCCTCCTCCTCCTCCTACTCCTCTTGCCCCTATTTCCAGTCCTCCTCCTCCTCTTACTCTTCCTCCTCCTGATCCTATTTCTATTCCTCCTCTTTCTCTTCCTCCTCCTCTTCCTACTCCTTCTGGTCCTAATTCTAGTCCTCCTCCTCTTCTTCTTACTCCTCCTCCTCCTCCTCCTGGTCCTACTTCTAGTCTTCCTCCTCCTCCTCCTCCTCCTGGTCCTACTTCTTGTCCTTGTCCTGGTCCTTCCTCCTTGTCTACTCTTCTTCCTCCTCCTCCTCCTCCTCCTCCTCCTGGTCCTACTTCTAGTCTTCCTCCTTGTCTACTCTTCTTCCTCCTCCTCCTACTCCTCCTCCTACTTAATGTACTCCCAGGACTCCCCCCCCCCCAACTCCTCGTAGGTCCATCCCCTTCACAATCCAACCTTAGCCAATTACAACGCGAACCAGTCAATTATCAGCTCGGGTAGTCAATTCTCAATCACAGTTGAAGATGGAAGGTCTGCGGGTTTGTGGAAGGCGGGTGGGGGGAGAGGGGGAGAGTGGGGAGAGTGGGGAGAGGGGGAGAGGGGGGAGGCTGAGCAAATACACCTATTCTGAGGTTACTCTGCATAAATACTAGTTCAATGACACATCCGGGTGAGCTCTGATTACGTCCGGATATTCCGGGTCCGGTTCCCGATTGAGGCTCACGAATTCCGGGGAGACATTGTGTGTCGCCGTAAGTAAACATACAGAGTTCCGGGTGCGGTTCCGGGGAGGGGGGCGAGGTGTCCGGGTGCAAAGCGAGGCTGTGGTTCAAATGACTGGACAAAGAGAGGTCTTATTGTGGTTCAAATGTCCGGACACAGAGAGGTCTTGTTGTGGTTCAAATGTTCGGACACAGAGAGGTCTTGTTGTAGTTCAAATATCCGGAGACAGAGGTCTTGTTGTGGTTCAAATGTCCGGACACAGAGAGGTCTTGTTGTGGTTCAAATGTCCGGACACAGAGAGGTCTTGTTGTGGTTCAAATGTCCGGACACAGAGAGGTCTTGTTGTGGTTCAAATGTCCGGACACAGAGAGGTCTTGTTGTGGTTCAAATGTCCGGACACAGAGAGGTCTTGTTGTGGTTCAAATGTCCGGACACAGAGAGGTCTTGTTGTGGTTCAAATGTCCGGACACAGAGAGGTCTTGTTGTGGTTCAAATGTCCGGACACAGAGAGGTCTTGTTGTGGTTCAAATGTCCGGACACAGAGAGGTGTTGCTGTGGTTCAAATGTCCGGATACAGAAAGGTCTTGTGGTTCAAATGTCCGGACACAGAGAAGTCTTGTTGTGGTTTGAATGTCCGGACACAGAGAGGTCTTGTTGTGGTTCAAATGTCCGGACACGGAGAGGTCTTGGTGATTGTTCAAAGGAGTGATTGGTGTTCAGAATGAACGAGGTCTTATGGATTTATTGTTAATGAGGGAACTTTAGTTAAATAAGTTCCTATTTCTCTTGTGGTTCTGAGTTTCCTTGTCAGTGTTGTTGTTATCGGGAGTAACTGCCAAGTGTAGGCCTTATGGTCTCTTGCAGTCTTCTTCATTCTTATGATCTTAAGTTGTTGTAGTTGTGTTTGAATTTCCTTGTCAGTGTTGTTGTTATCGGGAGAAACTGCCTTATGGTCTCTTACAATCTCCTTCATTTTTATGTTCTTATGTTGTTGTTGTGATTGTGTGTATGAGTGTTGTCTTCAGTCGTCTCTAATTGTTGTTGCTGTGCTACTTTATTCTTATTTTTTGTTTGTAGAGTGTTTATTAACGAAGCCACGAGTGTGTGTTGCTTCCGGAGTTGTCTATCTTTGTGACCTCTTGTCTAGTAATTATCATTATTATCATTATATTCATTTGGACTAATGGCCAGAGTCGTATTATTATCATCACACACACACACACACACACACACACACACACACACACACACACACACACACACACACACACACACACACACACATACATACACACAAAAAAAACTTCCTCATCATTATCACCTTCCCTGTCATCTCTTTCTCCACCACCTCCTTTACCATTAAATCAACTAACCAGCCTAACAGGTACAATTTCCACCCGGCCTGCGTGGACCAGTGGGTAACGCTCCTGTCTCAGAACGCAGAAGGCCCGGGTTCGATCCCCGGTAGGTGCAAAAGTACTTTCATGGCTTTCCAAACCCTCTTACTCCATAACGGGGGATATCAGAGATGCGGTAGACCAGTGTCGCATATATATATATATATATATATATATATATATATATATATATATATATATATATATATATATATATATATATATATATGCTATATACATATACCAAAGAATTTTTCCCCCTTACACGGGAGGTAGCCAAAAAGAAAAAGGCATAGAAACCACTCCCACCCATTCCATTTCCTATATATTCCACTCCCCTCCACCCTCCTCCCTCCCTCTTATCTTGGCACCTCCTGGATGACGGGTCATCCCTGCATCTTGTCCACTGCCCTGGGTCAGAAGCAGTGTCGCAAGGCACAGGTATTCCACAGCAAAGCCGCTTCATTAATTCGGCGACCATGATTGATTAGTGTGGTCGAGCTGATTACAATGATTTCGGTCTTCGTTTGCAACCGCAGCCATTTTAATACACACACGACAACTTTACATGAAGTACTTCTCACCATATATACAGCCTTACCAAACAGGATTAAGCCAACGTAGCGAGGTACAGAATCTGCATCGTTCCTCAGGAAGCCTCAGCAGAGATCCATCTCGGCTACGCCAACAAAGACCGAATAACTTCAAACATTGTCCTTCTCCTCCACCGCTAGCTGTGTTAACACTCTTTCATATTGTTCCACTCCTCCATCTCCCCTCCCCCTTGCCTCTTCCTCTCCTCCTCCTCCTCCTCTTCTTTCTTCCTCAAAGTCCCGAGTACCGATATCACCGCTTCACCCTTTTCTCAACCGTCGCTGCTTTCGTAGACTTGTGTAACACTGTTGACATGATCCCCGATTTTCTGCTCTTCTGAAAGAGACAAATCATATTTTCTCTATAGCGGTGAGGCTAGTTCCTGAGGTTCTCATGCAATATGACCACATTGTGGTACCCGGTCACTGCGGCCCAACATGTAATTATCTCATTTGGTGCCTTAAACATGTTTATATGGCTTTGTATCCACACAAGGAAAGCCTCGTCAACATCGCACAACCGAAGACGCCACGAACTCAAACGCATGTAAGAGGGTCTAGCGGTTCGTCGAACGCGGTTCGACAGACACGTGTTTAAAGTGATGTGTGAACGTGTGAACGGGGTATCTGGGGTTTAACCAACGTGTTCGACATCCAAATACCCCGTTCACACGTTCACACATCACGTGTCTGTCGAACCGCGTTCGACGAACCGTTAGACGGTGTAAAGCTTACGACCGGTTTCCGACCACCGGCGACCGGGTGGTCGCCGACCAGTTGCAAGTAGTCTTTGGAAGTCGATGGTAGTCGGTAAGAAGATAAACAAATAGATAGTCGATAGAGAGATAGATATATTACAACACACACTGAATAAAAAATTATCTTATCAACCACATTATCTTTTTCCATTTCAAATCCTTGCATTGGTTTTGTGTCGCCGACCGATCGCTTGATTTTCGGTCGAAGGTGGTCGGAAACAGGTCGTAAGCTTGATGTGACTTTTGGGGCTTAAGGAAACGAAGCCACTCCAATGCAGAGGTCACGTGACCAGCCATCTTGAACCTTTCCATCTGTTGTCTGGGATTTTTATTCAGCTAGGGGGAAGGGACGGAGAGGGGGATCGCCGATTTAATGAAGCGGCCTTGCTGTGGATGTGCTGTGTCTTGCTACATTGCTTCTGACCCAGGGCAGTGGACAAGATGCAGGGATGACCCGTCATCCAGGAGGTGCCAAGATAAGAGGGAGGTGAAGAGGGTGGAGGGGAGTGGAGTGTGATAGGGATGGAATGGGTGGGAGTGGTTTTTATGCCTTTGTCTTTTGGCTACCTCCCTTATAAGGGGGAAAAATCCTTTGGTATGTGTATATATGAGGAAAAGCCCCATCGACGACAGAGAGCTGTGTACACGTCGATTAATCCGATTAATCCTTTTGTTGAGTTTTACGAGTTTAGTGATTGTTTTTGTTACCACTGAACTATCTACGAGTCTTCCGTGGCCACGAGCGCAAATAAGTGAATTAATGAGTTAGAATAAATAAGAAAATAAATGAAAGATCTAAGAATAAATTCAGATTAAGACTTCTGTGTTTTCTCGTCCCAGCCACGTCAACCTGTCAGAATATCTCAACAAAATAAACATCTAAATAAAGAAATTAATATATAAAAAAATAAAAAAATAAATGAATAAATAAATAATAATAAATGAAGAAACATACAAAGAAACGGATAAACAAATAAACAAATTAATTATGAAAATAAATATTGATGTACCGACGTTCAACCAAACTTGTTAAAAAAAAGCAAAACATATTTACCGGAGTTTCATAAAAACACACATTCCACATTCTGGATGATAAACAGAATTTTATTAAGATCTTAGTAGAATCCATCCTGATACTCCCAATTCTCCTTCTACTACTTCTACTTCTACTTCTGCCCCTCCATCTACTCCTACTCCTCCTGGTCTTACTTCTAGTCCACCTCCTCCTCCTCCTCCTCCTCCTCCTCCTTCTTCCCTTAATCTTTGTATTCTCACAATTCCTCTTCTCTTCGTATATGTATATGTATATGTATATGTGTATGTATGTTATGTACATACATACGTACATACATGCATACATATACACACACACATCATATATGTGTATATATATATATATATATATATATATATATATATATGTGAATGAATAAAATGCTTTATATTTATTTATAAAATATTTCACGATAATGTCAAATATGACAACTCGTCATGCACGTTGCCAACCATACGATGTCGCTCAATTGGTCATATTCGTGGAATTCCCAAGAGTGGGTTGGTTAACATGTATAGAAATGAATATATACATTGCACACTAAGATTATGCGGAGACTGTGTGTGTTGTAATAAACACACTCGCGCGCACACACACACACACACACACACACACACACACACACACACACACACACACACACACACACACACACACACACACACACGTGACTGCTATAGTAGTAGGGACCTCTTTCCTCAACACACCAGGAGGATACACGTGAAAGAGAGAGAGAGAGAGAGAGAGAGAGAGAGAGAGAGAGAGAGAGAGAGAGAGAGAGAGAGAGAGAGAGTAATTGTCAAACTGGGACGTATAAAACGAACAGACTTGTATCAAGAGGAGAGAAGTGAGAGTGACGTGGGTGTCAGAAAAGATTGACAGAGCACAAGATATCAATGACAGGTCTGACTGCCCGATAAAAAAGGCGAAAGATCTCAGAAGCTATTTTGATGTCATGCTTTTGAGGTCATTGACGTCATTTGGGTTTT
>NC_134778.1:63274802-63282302 GCF_046742065.1 Oratosquilla oratoria | reverse complement strand
AGGAAGAGGGGGAGAAATAGGAAGAGGAGAAGGAGAAGAAGAAGAAGAAGAAGAAAAAGAAGAAGAAAAAGAAGAAGAAGAAGAAGAAGAAGAAGAAAGGAGGGCGAAGAAGATAATGAAGAAGATAAAGAAGAAGAAGAGAAAGTAGATGATGAAGATGATAATGAAAATGACCATGAAGAAGTAGACGAAAACGATGAAGACGAAGAAGAAGAAGAGAATGAAGATGATAAAGATGATAATGAAAATGAAAGAAGAAGACGATAACGATGAAGACGAAGAAGAAGAAGAATAAAAAGAGGAGGAAGAGGAAGAAGGATATGAAGAAAAGAATCACTAGAGTAATTCACGTCCCTTTCAAAAACTCAGCCTTAATTTTCCGTCCCTTTACCTGACCAAGAGTAGATAATTCCTTTCTGTAAAAAAAAAGAAAAAAAAAAAAAAAAAAAATCAAAGTATTTTTGCAGAGGACAAATGTGAGGAGTATACACCAGGAGGCGGTTAGTGGCGGCCATTACCTTTGCCCCACGTGCCTTGGGGACTGTTAGGGTAGGTAACACTGCTGGGAAGCTTAGGGGAGTGCGGGATTCGAACCCGAGACTAGGAAGATGCGAAACCCATACGCTTCCGATTGGCTCATTAACCTTGGAATTCCCTTTCCAAGTCATAGATGAAAGACATATCAGGCGAAGATGCTTCCAGATCCTTCCAGAGGAAATAAAGAAGAGTGATGTATCTTAATACCCTTATTTCATCAATTTATTAATTTATTTTCTATTATTATTATTTCTATTTTCATGACTACACTCTTTTGGAGCAATATTGTCCTCAAATATAAAAGCTCCAGTCTTCAGTGAAAAAAATACAATACCCTTTCATCCTCATTCTATATATATATTTACTTTTTCACATTCTTCCTTCTCCTCCGTTCGTCACTCTTTCTTTCTTACAGTCTTTGTATTTTCTTCCTTATCTCACATCCTCTTATTATTATTTCCTTTAGTACTCTGTCCATCCTGGGCAATCTCTCCCAAAGTAGTTTGCCTCTCTACACCCCTCCCCCCCCCGGATCTCTCCCCCTCCACCTCCTTCCTCCCCCCTCCCCCCACCTCGTCGTCATGATGAAGTTACGAGTTTGGCAAGAACGTCTTTAAACACAACGACTACCATCTTCTCCTGCGTAGCCCTCGTGTCTTTCCGTGTCTCCGCCTCCTCCTCCTCTTCTTCCTCCTCCTCCTCCTCCTCCTCTTCTTCCTACTCTCCTCTTTTCTCTCACTTCTCCTCCTCCTCAACTTTCTCCTCCTGTTCTTCTTTCTCGTCCTATTCTTGTTCTTCATGTTCTTCCTCCTCTTCTCTTTTTCCTCCCCTCCTCCTCCTCCTCTGCTTCTTCCTACTCTCCTCTTTTCTCTCACTTCTACTCCGTTTTCTCCTCTTCGTCTTTCTCGCCCTGCTCTTGTTCTTCCTGTTCTTCCTCCTCTTCTCCTTTTCCTCCCTTCCTCCTCCACTTGCTTCTCCTGCTCCTTTTCTTCCTCTTCCTCCTCCTCTTCCTCCTCCTCCTCCTCCTCTTGCTCCTATTCTTCCTATAATTTCTCCTCCTCTTACTCCTCCTCTCCCTTTTAGTCTTCTTCCTCTTCTTCCTTCTGACCTCCCTCTTCTCTGACTCTCCCTCCTTATACTCCCCCCATCACCATCACCATTACCATCACCGTTCCCGTTGTCTTCGCCACCGTTGCCATCTCGCTTACTATCATCACATCATCATCATTATCATCATCATCACTATCATCATCATCATCATCGTCATCATCATTGTCATTGTTTTCCTTTTCGTCGTCGTCATCATCATCATCATCATCATCATCATCATCATCATCATCATCATCATCATCATCATCATCTTCATTATCATCATCATCCTCATCATCCTCACCCTACTCCTCCTCATCATCATCATCATCACCATATCCTGCTCTCATATTCATCCATTCTCTCCCTCTTCCTCTTCTTCTTCTTCCATCACCTTCCTCGTTCTCGTCTTCGTTGTCTCCTGGAGGCAAAAAACCACGGCCACTCACCTTCCAGGAGCAGGTCTTGTACCAGGAACCTTCCTAAACAAAGACCCGACATCAAAACTCACGAAGCTTCCGAGGAACAGACACCCACCGTGACCCTAAGGAACGCATCACGCCAGTCACGTCACAGGAAAAGGATTCGGGTTCTTTGGTACGTTGCCATCGCGTAATACTGTCACGTGACGCTGGGGGTGACGTGATGCATAACACGCGTCTTCTTATGTTGGAGTCGTCACGCGAAGTGGAAGTCTCATGTCGCGTGACGTCGTTACGTCACAGTTGCTATCTTCCTTCCTTATACACCCTCCCTCCCTCTCTCTCTCTCTCTTTCTCTCTCTCTCTCTCTCTCTCTCTCTCTCTCTTTCTCTCTCTCTCTCTGTCTACATATACGTGGTTGCCAACACATAACCTTTCACAGTTTCTTGTCCAACTCATTAGCAAGGCCGCGCCCTCGACAAGGCGTTTGTCTGGCGCGGTCGATGCCGCGGAGCTGGCTTCCTGTTCCCTATTGTCGTTACCAAAGGGACCAAATGACACCGACACACTCCGGCGTTCAGCATAAAGGTGACCGGTTCCAATATAGTAAACGGTTGTGCTGTTACGTGACCGGTTCCAAAATTGTAACCGGTTATGCTGTTATGTTTTCGTCATTGGGGTAATGGACAAGAGTACCGGTTTCAACACCCTTATCGATAGATAATATCACCGTCGATGTTTCTCTGAATAAAAATAAATAAATAATAAGATAAAATGAATAGATGAATAAATAAATGAATAAATAAATGAGTGAATAAACAAATTACATCGATCAATAATGAAATAAGAAAATAAGAAATAAATTAATAAATGAACAAATAAAAAATAAACACATAAACGAATGAATAAGTAAACTAACAGATAATTGAATAAATAAGTAAATGGAAAAATAAAAAATAAATATAAAGATAAATAAACTAAAGCTTAAAAAATAAGATAGATGAAAAACAAAATAAACAAACAATAAACACATTTATAAATGATGATTCAACAAATCCCACTCACTTCGTCACTAAAAGTATCATAACCCACTAACCTTTAGATACAATTTATGACACTAAAACCAGAGAGGATGGTCCCGATAGTGATAGTTATCTAAACCCTCATAGACACGGGGCTAGTTTAGTACTTGCTAGTGCTAGTTGCAAGTTAACTTACCAGTCAAGTAAGTGTTCACACTAGGGTAGTTTGTAGGCATGTTGTCTAGCTTTCTGTTCACATTGGGCAAGTAGAGGGGTAGTTTGCAGGTCGTTAGCATCAGTGACTACTAAACTAGCCAGTGCTAGTTGCAAGTTAACTTACCTAGCAAGTAAGTGTTCACACAAGGATAGTTTGGAGGCAAGTTGACTAACTTTCCGTTCACACTAGGCAAGTAGAAGGGTAGTTTATAAGTCGTTAGCATCAACGGCTAGTTCAGTACCCGCTAGTGCTAGTTGCAAGTTAACTTACCAGTCAAGTAAGTGTTCACACTAGGGTAGTTTGTAGGCAAGTTGTCTAACTTTCTGTTCACATTGGGCAAGTAGAGGGGTAGTTTGCAAGTCGTTAGCATCAGCGACTACTAAACTAGCCAGTGCTAGTTGCAAGTTAACTTACCTAGCAAGTAAGTGTTCACACTAGGATAGTTTGGAGGCAAGTTGACTAACTTTCCGTTCACACTAGGCGAGTAGAGGGGTAGTTTATAAGTCGTTAGCATCAGCGGCTACTAAACTAGCCAGTGCTAGTTGCAAGTTAACTTACCTAGCAAGTAAGTGTTCACACTAGGATATTTTGGAGGCAAGTTGACTAACTTTCCGTTCACACCAGGCAAGTAGAGGGGTAGTTTACAAGTTGTTAGCATCAGCGGCTACTAAACTAGTCCCTATCATCGAGGCTTCAGGAGAATCAGCAGTTTTGAACATTACCTTTCTGCACGTCTGTGTTCAATCTGTTCAATATTCATTTCACTTTCCATTTGTCCAGAATGTGAAATGACTGATGACATAATTGATAATGAACAATTACGTCTAGTCAATGTGTAATGGGATAAACGTCTCTTCACACATTGACTAGTCCATAAGACATACATATTTACTAAGAAAAATAAATCTAGACGGTTTATATCAAGTGATGCAGATCCGAGTTCAAATCCCTTGGGCGCCGGGGGCCATTTTCTCTCTTGGCAGTCCTAGGACACCGGGCAAAGGTGGCGCCAGCTCTTTTGTGATTTTTTACATTTGTCATCGAAGCTCGCTGGCTGAGCGGGTTAGGGGCGTCGTTACTCGGGGCGAAGGTCGAGGGGATGACGGTTCGAACCCTTGCATCGGCGAAGTTTAACCAAGGATATGGTTAATTAAATTCCACGCTACAAAATCCTCTGTGAGGGGCACCGTCCTAGCCTCCCGATAGGGGGAGTTAGTGACGTTAAACCACAACACAATATTTATTATAGTGTAAAATCGTGTATATATATATATATATATATATATATATATATATATATATATATATATATATATATTGTTTTTTGTGCTTTGACATTCTAGGAAAATAAACTCATCTGCTGGGGATGAATCCCAGCAGATGAGTTTTATTTCCATATATATAATATATATAGATGCCGCAGTTTACACAATGCGCCGGAGCTTCTACGATATGTCGCGGTTTCTACAATATGCCGCAGCCTCCACGAGGTGCCGCAGCTTCCACGAAGTACCGCAGCTTCCACGAGGTACCACCTCCACAAGGTGCCGCAGCTTCCACGAGATGCCGCAGCTTCCACAATGTGCCGCAGCTTCTACGATATGCCGCAGCTTCTACGAAGTGCCGCAGCTTCCTCATAGTACCGCAGCTTTCACGAAGTACCCCCTCCACAAATGCCGCAGCTTCCACGAGGTGCCGCAGCTTCCACGAAGTACTGCAGCCTCCACGATGTATCGCAGCTTCCACGAGATGCCGGAGCCTCCACGAGGTGCCGCAGCTTCCACGAAATGCCGCAGCCTCCACGAAGTGCCACAGCTTCCACGGAATGCCGCAGCTTCTACGAAGTGCCGTAGCCTCCACGAAATCACTCTTCGTGGACTTCGTATTCTTCGCGGTTCTCGACGGGGCTGGCGGAGGCGGAGGCGTCGGTATGAATAATCACCTTTATTAGCGTCGTAACCTGCTCTCCCTCGGCATCCGAGGGTCACCAACTTTAGGCTTATCGTTCCCTCCCACGCATAATATCGCCATTCGACCCTCCTGGTCCTCAAGTATTGCTCACCCTCCAGGCTCGCTAACACTCCAGACTCGCTCGTTCTTGAGCCTCAGTCACACTCGCACCTTAGTCCCATTCCAGTCTTGCTGGAGTTTTAATCTCGCTTTCCCTCAAGTCCTACTCGTCCTTGAGGTTTAGCTTTCTTTGTCCTCCAGGGTTTCTTGGCCTTAAGTCCTCCTCGTCTTTCGTCCTTGCTCACCCTCGGTTCTTTCCTCACTCTCCAAACTTGCTGGTCCTCGAGCCTCGCTCGCTGGGGGAGCTCCTGCTCGGGGCCAAGTCATCTTTGGCCATAAATTGGCGTCCAATCCTCTCCCCCTCCGTTACACGCGTTTCCTTCAGCCTTCATTCCCTTGTTCAACCCAACCTGAGCCGCTGTAAAATCATGTGCACACACACACACACACACACACACACACACACACACACACACACACACACACACACACACACACACACACACACGACTCGGTGGCGCGGTTGGTAGAGCACTGGAATGGGAAGTACGGTGGTGCTCGCAGTACCTGGTTCGAATCCTGCCCAGGCCGAAATTATTTCGGTATCGCTGCGCTTCGGGTCGTTACTCTGACTCTCGTGGGCGGGGAGTTGGGTGTGTGTGTGTGTGAAAGGTCATAGCATTACCCATAGATCGGTCATACGAGCTCTGAGCTCTCTTCCGGGAGGGAAATAGCTGTCGATCACGAGTCCAACACGTGATCCAAAGACCAAGGTGAACACACACACACACACACACACACACACACATAGACACACGCGTACGCAAGCGCGCACACATAATGGATAGAGTAAAAGGGACGGTACCCCAACAAGCACAGTTCCTACCACGAATGCTACATACAACTAAATAAACACACACACACACACACACACACACACACACACACACACACACACACACACACACACACACACACACACGCACGCATGGGCTAGTTGGAAAGTCACTGTCGCACTTGTCATGAGGATGCCCGGTTCGAGTCCTGGACAGTACCACATTTCAATTTCAAGCACATTGGCCTTTGATGGCTTAGAATCAAAGTGCATTGTGGTTGTTAATATATATATATATATATATATATATATATATATACATATATGTATATATGTATATATATGTGTACATATATATATGTATATATATATGTATATATATATGTATATATATATGTATATATATATATATATATATATATGTATATATATGCATGCTTGCTCTCATGCAAATACAAACAAATTGATTAACTTTCTAGTGAATTTTCCCTCAGACTACACGCGCACAACATCAACAGTGGCAATATGACCAAACAATTTCCATAACACGCTAACTCGAATAATCATATTACACGGAACAATGAAACAGTTACAACCCTTGAACTTGGAAGTGCAATAACAAATATAGCCAACAACGCCCCTATCCCCCTGGACATAAATGACTACAATAAAAAAAAAAGTTACAATAAGAACGTTCATCCACAGAGTGGATGGATGGAACAGCTTCCACTGCTGTTGAGGATTGTAGTTTTGTAGTTCGCGTGGAGGCGCATGGGTAAATTATCTGGAGGATTGCTAACACGAACTGGTATTGAAAATGTGTTTCATTCTATATGTAATTAGAAAAAATACATCGCCAAGGATTGTCTGGGTATTGTGAGCAAACTACAGACGAGTTCGTTTACTTGTGACGACGAACTGACATGACGCTTTTCTTTCTTCGTCTTCAGATGTCAGGAAGTTCCTTAAAAAGATCCTGAGGACCTTTTGGGTGTTAATGTCCTCAAGGTCCATCTTCATCCCAAAAACGACGAGGGTGGGGGGGCAAAGCGACCCTGGTTTTGGATCACGGCAACAGTTTTGGGAAGTTCCTTAAGAAGATCCTGAGGACCTTTTGGGTATCAATGTCCTCAAGGTCCACCTTCATCCCAAGAACGACGGGAGGGGGGGGGGAAAGAGACCCTGGTTTTGAATCACGGCAACAGTTTTGCGTTGTCTGCCTGTGTTTACACAAAATGAATCTGGTCCGATTCCCACCAAATTATTTTGGATAACTAGAAGAGGACTTTGTTTGCAGCATTCTAGACATCCCTAAGAACACTTCAACACTCCGTCTAAAGTTCGTAAAGGTTTAGTTCCTTTCCTTTC
>NC_134778.1:63254802-63269802 GCF_046742065.1 Oratosquilla oratoria | reverse complement strand
GTTTCTATGCCTTTGTTTTTTGGCTATCTCCCGTGTAAGGGTGTGGGGGGGGGAAGCCTTTGGTATATGTATGTATGTATTTATGTATTACAAAGGCGGAGAATGCCGACAGGAGACCTTTTGGTCCATATCTAGGTCGGATGCGAAAAAAAAAAATAATATAATAAATAAAAACTAAATTAATGTAAATAACAAATAAAATACATAAATAAATGCATAGGTACAGTTAGATAATAAACAAACAGGTAAATAGTAAATACTAATAAATTGACATATAACTAATGATAAATGAGAATCAGACAGACAAATGATAACAAAACAAAAAGAAATAATATAAAATAAATTATAATCATTACAGCATCTTGCTTAGGTGTTTATCTAAATGATTCTTAAAGCTTCGAACTGAACTACATTGCACTACCTGTGCAGGAAGTTTATTCCATTCATTAACTACACGGTTGGCAAAGTTGTTTCTACCTACTCCCAAATTGAATCTATTTCCGGACAGTTTGAGACCATTGTTTCTTGTCTGATTCTCATTCAGTGTAAAAATTTGGTCACTTTTGATGTATTTATGTATGTATTCATGTATGATGTATGCATGCATGTATGTATGTATGTATGTATATATGTATGCATGTATGTATGTATGTATGCATGTATGCATGTATGTATGTATGTATGTATGTATGTATGTATGCATGTATGTATGTATGTATGTATGTATGTATGTATGTATGCATGTATGTATGTATGTATGTATGTATGTATGCATGTATGTATGTATGCATGTATGTATGTATGTATGTATGTATGTATGTACCTTATTTAATCTTTTATATACGTTTCATTCTCCTTTTCTTTTCACAAATGGACGGATACTATCCAACATCCAGAAGGAAAAAGTCAGACAGAAATGGATGTAGATATCTTTTCATGTTTAAATTAAATTGGCGAAGTTCGTTGCGATTGTTTACGCAGAAGACAAAATCAGGAGAACAAGTGTCTGTAATTCGTGTATCTCGACATGCATTACAACCAGGTTATTACTTGGCAATCAGGTTTAGAGTTATAGTGTAATATACAAGGATCTTAATACAAGGATCATCATACACAAGCCACAAATTGTTGATGGCTAATTGATTTCCGGATATCAAGACAGATAATGAGCAAGAAAATGATTGAATTACGAGAGAAAAATGATATCACCCCGATCAGAATTTTGTAAAGAAAATAAAGAAAAAAGAAATTGTTGAAAATAGAAAATGAGTAAAGCAGTTGGAGAAGGATGATGTAAACAAGGAAAAAGAAACCTTCAAAAACAAAACAAAATCAAACAAAACAAAATCAAACAAAACAAAATGAAACAAATCAAACAAAACAAAACAAAACAAAGACGGGCACAATGAAGCTATAGAAGATAAATAAATACATCAATAAACAAATAAATTAGTAAATAAACAAATAAGCAAAGAAACGAATTAACAAATAAATAAACAAATAAATAGATAACAAATACATAAGTCAATAAAAATAAATTAATAAATGAAT
This sequence comes from Oratosquilla oratoria, assembly GCF_046742065.1. Classification (NCBI taxonomy): domain Eukaryota; kingdom Metazoa; phylum Arthropoda; class Malacostraca; order Stomatopoda; family Squillidae; genus Oratosquilla; species Oratosquilla oratoria. The sequence goes on along the minus strand of NC_134778.1, from coordinate 63,268,251 downwards.
AGAAAAACAAATAGATAAACAAGTAAATGCACTGATAAATAAACTGATAAAAATAAACAACTAAACAAAATAAAAATCAAAAACAATCCACGAAAGGAGGCCCTAAAAAAAAAAAAAAAAAAAAAAAAAAAAAAAAAAAAAAAAAAATTACACATATATATATATACACATATATATATGTACATATATATATACATACATACATAAAATAAAGATAGAAAATAAAATGAATAAATAAAAAAGATAGAAGAAAAATATTGAAAGGGATCTACTGATAAAGCAAGACGTTGATAGGAACGTAGGAGATGTCAGTATTGAAACATATTGATCATTCAAGAGCTCTTCTCATTCTTTGATCTTTACAAGAATTAAAGAGCAAGAATTTCAACCTCTTTGCTAGAATTGGCTCCATACTTTGCACATTTCATTCTAACAAATACTAAAAAACCTTATCTAGTATACTAATATTTTCTTAGCCTGTGTAATTATCATTGTTATAATATACTAGAAGCTACTGCACTATAACTATAATTAATTACTACATAATTGTCATTATTACTCTTACTACTATATACATATATATATATATATATATATATATATATATATACATATATATATACATATATATATATATATATACATATATATATATATATATATATATATATGTATATTAGTTTGATAGAAAAAATTAATGGATAAAATGAAAATGTAAACTGTGATCAAATAGATACGGTAATATATAGATGTGTGTGTGTGTGTGTGTGTGTGTGTGTGTGTGTGTGTGTGTGTGTGTGTGTGTGTGTGTGTGTGTGTGTGTGTGTGTGTGTGTGTGTGTGTGTGTGTGTGTGTGTGTGTGTGTGTGTGTGTGTGTGTGTGTGTGTGTTTACCTAGCTGTAATATACGAGGATGGAGCTGTACTCACGGGGTCCCGTCTCTTTGCCTCTACTCTTCAAACTCTGCCTTAAATTCCTTTATGTTATTGGCCTGCATTACGTACATGCGTATGCGTGTGCACATTCGTATGTGCACATGTGTGCGCGTGTGTGAGTATATTTGTGTACATCTTTGTTTGCGAAACATAAATATGATTCTTAAAAAAAAAAGAAACGAAATAAATTGGGAACGGCAACATTTGTACATTCTTTACAGACGCAAACAAGAAATATCGTCTCTATTTCCAAAATATTTCGTTCACGAAGCTCAACTTAGTAACCATGTAGTGAGCGCTGAAACTACCGGTTGTTTTAAGAAAAAGTTAGACAACTTTATGGATGGGCATGATAGGTGGTCATGGACATGGAACTGCCTAGTGTAGGCCTTACGGTCTCTTGGAGTCTTCTTCATTCTCATGTTCAACAATTTCCTTTTAACCTTTAATATCTGTTCATTTGTCTATTTGTTATGTCTGCCGTCAGGTGATTTTATTCAACCGAAGAAATCTACACGCACACACACACACACACACACACACACACACACACACACACACACACACACACACAATAACACACACACACGCATACAAACATACACACACGCACACACAAAAAAACACATGCATACACATATATATTAAGAAAGTGACATTAACTCAGCCATAGTCTAGGACTTTATTTACTTTATTATGGTTGACGCCAAACGATTTTATTATCTTTTTTTTATGGCTCTGAAGGATGAAGAAAAAGAAGTAGAGAAAAATATATATACTGTATATAAATGATGTATGATGATATGGTTTAACGTCATAAACTCCCATTTATCGGAAGGCCAGGACGGTACCCCTCACAGAGGACTTTGTGGCGTGGAATTGAATTAACCATACCCTTGGTTCAACTTCGCCGGGGGCAGGATTCGAACCGCCATCCCCTCGACCTTTGCCGCAAGTAACGACGTCCTGACCAGCTTAGAAACATGTAATCTGTTAAAGATTTTTTTTCTTTTTTTTTTTATCTCTCGTTAATGTCAGATGGATTTAATTAAGTTTTTAAGGACATTTCTCGGACCTTTCGTTGACCTTTATGACAAATTTATTTTGTCCCCAGTCAGGTGATCTAATTAAGAAAATAAAAAAATAATGTATTAGCTTGAAGCGTAATACAAGTACAGAGTGCAACAAACCACAAGAAAATAAGACAAAAGCAAGTACATCCTCACAGTTTGTGTAAAAAAAAGATTTACGCCAAATTGGCGAGAACACGCCAAAAAAATGAACCTCCTCACCTCTCACGCCACCCCAGAGGCGATTGTTTGGCGTTTTTCGAGTGGAAATGGTTGATAAGGAAAGATTGAGTAATTCTACCAATGTCAGGGGGGAAATGAAGGCACGAAGGGAATACAAATACAATTTTGTTTTTATGTTTTTGCAGAGAAAAAAAAAATCTCCTCAAACCAACATTCTTTTATGGCAAACAGTGTGTGACGTCATGAGGTTGTCATGACAACGAGTCGAGGGGAAAAGTTGTCGACTTAGATGGAAAAGAAAAGTTTGGAATATAATATTTATACATATAACTAATCGTTATACGAGAAGACAGTTGATATTTATGAATTCAACGTTAATGATCGTTATTTTCATCATTTATTTTGTAGACAAAAGAAAAACAAGAAAAGTTTATTTTTGTGTCTTGAAGCCACCATTTTGTGTGGAATGGGAAATAATGTACATACGGTACTCGTATTTCGAACGATCTTTTACACGAAGTATATATGTAAAAATGTGTTCATCTTTTATGAAACCCGGAAATAGCTTTTATGTAAAATTGTAATGAGGATATTAAATCTACACACACATTCACACAAACACAAACACAAACACACATAAACACAAATACAAACACACACACACATACACACACACACACACACACGCAAACACACACACACACACACACACACACATACACAGACTCGGTGGCGCGGCTGGTAGAGTCTCCGACTGCCACTACAGCCACAGCATTACCCATAAATCGGTCATACGAGCTCTGAGCTCTCTTCCGGGAGGTAAACAGCTGTCGATCACGAGTCCAACACTGATCCGATGACCAAGGTGAATCACACACACACACACACATACACACACACACACACACACATACACGGACACACACACACACAAAAACACGCAAAGCGCTTTCGTGCAATCAAATCACTGCTTAGTACAAGAATAGAAACATCTTTGGCAGACCACCCACTTTCGCGGGACTAGTTTCTGTGGGAGAGAAAGAAAAGTTTGCAGGAAAATGAAAGAACAGTCGTGTATAAAAGGTGCCAACGAATACGTTTAAAGGAATTTATTTATCTATTTATATTTAAGAAAATTGATGCTCACTGGTCGCAATGCTCATTGGCCGAGTTAGAGCGTCGCTACTTGCGGCATAGGTCGAGGTGACGGTAGTTCGAACCCTGCCACCGGCGAGTTGGACCAAGGGTATGGTTAATTAAATTTCACGCTACAAAGTCCTCTGTGAGGGGCACCGTTCTAGCCTCCTGATAGGGGAAGTTTGCGATGTTAAACTGGATCAAGAAAAGTGATGATATTGTTGAGTAGGTTAGCATGGAAGAAACATAAAAAGTCATGTTGAGATGCTGGTGAGACCAACTTGCCAAGAAAAAAAAAAAAAAAAAAAAAAAAAAAAAATCCCTTATCTAAAAAGTTATCCAGTTTATCTAAACGTTGATTAAATTTTATTCCTACACCTTGGCTACGCTTGATTAAATTACTTTATATTCAATCCCTTTCACGATATTGTTGTTATGATTTGGCATTTTCCCATTGCTTTGTTTATTCATATCTAACATATTTCTTAGATGTGCAATCAGTTCTATGTTGTTCAAATTGACAAACTCTTTAAAGTTGGGATTGATTACTGTTTTCATACGTTTCAAGTCGATTCGATTATCAAATTGATTGTAAGAATGAATAAACTAGTAATGTTTTTCTTTTTTCTTTTTCTTTCTTCTTCTCATGTAAATTTGTTCTTTTTTCTTCTTTTTCTTCTTCTCATGTAAAGTAATTCTTTTTCTTCCTTTTTTCTTCTTCTTATGTAAATTTTTTTCTTTTTTTCTTCTTTTTCTTTTTATGTAAAGTAATTCTTTTTCTTCCTTTTTTCTTCTTCTCATGTCATTTTTTTCTTTTTCTTCTTTTTCTTCTCATGTAAAGTAATTCTTTTCTATCCTCTTTCTTCTTCTCGTGTAAAGTTCTTCTTTTTTCCTCTTTTTTCTTCTTCTCATGTAAAACTTTTCTTTTTTCCTCTTTTTCTTCTCATGTAAATTTTTTCTTTTTTCCTCTTTTTCTTCTTATGTGATTTTTTCTTTTTTCCTCTTTTTTTCTTATGTAAAGTTTTTCTTTTTTCCTCTTTTTCTTCTCATGTAATTTTTCTCTTTTTTCCTCTTTTTCTTCTTATGTAAAATTCTTCTCTTTTCCTCTTTTTCTTTTTTTCATGTAAATTTGTCTTTTTCCTCTTTTTCTTATGTAAAATTCTTCTCTTTTCCTCTTTTTCTTTTTCTCATGTAAATTTTTCTTTTTTCCTCCTTTTCTTCTTCTTATGTAAAATTCTTCTTTTTTCCTCTTTTTATTCTTATCATGTACATTTTTTATTTTTTCCTCTTTTTTTTTCCAATGTAAAATTCATTTTTTTCTCTTCTTTTTCTTATTCTAATGTTCCACCAGACGACGCTGGATTGCCCAGAAGGACAGAAGCGCTAGTAAAACCCAATCCACAACAACAGCGCCACATAAGAGAGGGCGTCGAATTTATGGCTGTAGTTTGTTTTGGTCGAAAACTCACTCGGAAGTTGATCAAATTTCGCCCGAACGCGACCGAACATTCACAACACAACTTTACGCCCCAACTGTACCGTCGACAACGAGCCCCTGAGGCCCCTCCCCCCCCCATTCTCCTTCCATCCCGGACAATCCTTTACGTTCCATTCAGGCTGTCGTCAGTCGATTTTATTGCCTCCAGAAAGCACTTTTCGATAACAAAAATGTTGTGATTCGATTAAGTTGAATTCGCGAATTTCCCCATACCTTTATCAGCAGGCTAGAGCAGTGCCCCTTACAGACGACTTTGTAGCTTGGAATTCAATTAACCATATCCTTGGTCCAACTCGCCGGTGGCATGATTCGAACCGCTGCCACCTCGACCACCGCCGCATGTAGCGACGCTCTAACCCGCTCGGCCAGCTCCTTCCGTACCTGTTGGCACTTTTCGTTTTTATTTTTTCGCCAGACGATTTTATTACCATCCGTGGCGTCCACACGGTAAAAGGAATCAAATCAAAATGGACTGTGTGTGTGTGTATGTGTGCGTGTGTGTGTGAGTGTGTGTGTGTGAGTGTGTGTGTGTGTGTGTGTGTGTGTGTGTGTGTGTGTGTGTGTGTGTTTGTGTGTGTGTGTGTGTGTGTGTGTGTGTGTGTGTGTGTGTGTGTGTGTGTGTGTGTTTGTGTGTGTGTGTGTATTTGTGTGTGTGTTTATGTGTGTGTGTGTGTGTGTGTGTGTGTGTGTGTGTGTGTGTGTGTGTGTGTGTGTGTGTGTGTGTGTGTGTGTGTGTGTGTGTGTTTGTGTGTGTTTATGTGTGTTTATGTGTGTGTGTGCTTGTGTGTGTGTGTGTCTGTGTGTGTGTGTGTGGACTCGTGTGTGTGTGTGTGTGTGTGTGTGTGTGTGTGTGTGTGTGTGTGTGTGTGTGTGTGTGTGTGTGTGTGTGTGTGTGTGTGTGTGTGTGTGTGTGTGTGTGTGTGTGTGTGTGTGTGTGTTCAGCAGAGAGAAAGAGAGTAAGAGGTAGAAAAAGAAAAATCGCCAGATTCTTTTTTTTTTTTTTCCGAAACATCCCTGGCACAATTGTTCACATTCATTGGCCTTCGCAAAGTCTGTTCAATTATGGCGCAAAGAGCCCTCCGCGCTTTGAGGAAATCCGCGCGGACGTGAATGGGAAGAGAGAGAGAAAGAGTGAGACTTCTCCAAAGACTGAAAAGCGGAAGAGAAAAGACCCAGATCGGCGGGAGAGGGGGAGAGTAGGTGGGAGGGGGGAGGGGGAGGGGGGAGAGTGGGTGGGAGGGGGAGAGGGGGAGAAGGGGGAAAGGAGGTGGGAGGGGGAGGGGGAGTAGGTGGGAGGAGGAGAGGGGGAGAAGGGGGAAATGAGGTGGAAGGGGGAGTGGGAGGGGGAGGGGGAGTGGATGGGAGGGGGAGGGGGAGTGGATGGGAGGGGGGAGGGGAAGTGGATGGGAGGGGGAGAGGGGGAGAAGGGGGAAAGGAAGCGGGAGGGGGGAGGGGAGAGTGGGTGGGAGGGGGAGAAAGGGGAAAGGTGGGAGAAGGGGAGAGGGGGAGAGGGGGAAAGGAGGTGGGAGGGGGAGAAAGGGGGAGAGGGGAAAAGGGCGTGGGGGAAGGAGAGAGGGGAGAGGGGGAAATGAGGTGGGAGGGAGAGAGAGGGGGAGGGGCGGGAAAGGAGGTGGGAGGGGAGAGAGGGGAAAGGGAGGAAGAAGCTGGGAGGGGAGGAGGGGGAAAGGAGTGGGGGGAAAAGGGGTGGGAGAGTGGGAGAGGGGGTGGGAGAGGGGGAGGGGAGAGAAGGTGGGAGGGGGGTTAGGCGGAGAGGGGGGTGTGAGAGAAGTAGAGGGGATGGGAGAGGGGGTGGGAGAGGGTGAGATGGGGAGGAGAAGGGGAGAGGAGGTGGGAGGGGGGTTAGGCGGAGAGGGGGGTGGGAGAGGAGGAGAGGGGGTGGGAGGGGGGAGAGGGGGAGAGGGGGGTGGGAGGGAGGAAGAGGGAGGAGGAAAATTATCATACGAGAGTACCGTTAGCTCCATCGATGAAATGCCACGAAGACGAATCCTACAGTCTTGTTCAAAAGTCTTAAAGTCTTTTGACCAACATATGCCTCTTCTTGTGTAACAGGGATTTTCAGACAGTGTCCCAAAATATGTACTCACGCTCTAAATAGGAGCGAATGCAAAGTTTATTATGTAGATACTCATTTGACAAATTGAAATAAAGAATTTTTTTAGTCTCGTTCCCACGAAGTTTGGTCTAGTCTAGTCCCACTGTGAACATCCAGTATTACACTTTGCTAGTCATGACGTCACAGAATGAGTATATTTTTGTGACACCCTGTGTGTATCCCTTTTACAAGGGTACCTTGATGTATGGATATTATATAAAATATAGAAAAATATAGATAAAAGTCTGCTGCAATAAACGGTATATTTGTATATTCTAGATGAGTGTTCTTCAATCTTAGTTTATTGGACACTTTACATCGACTTGTATATTCAGAGAGCCCTTGATACGGTATTAGATATTGTATAGTTGTTTTACCTTCTGAACCAGGGCAGTGGACGAGATGCAGGGATGACCCGTCATCCAGGAGGTGCTAAGATAAGGGGGAAGGAAGAGGGTGGAGGGGAGTGGAGTATGTAGGGTTGGAATGGGTAGGAGTGGTTTTTATGCCTTTCTTTTTCTTGTCTACCTACCTTGTCAAGGAAAAAAAGCCTTTGGTATATGTATGTATGTATGTATGTATGTACGTATATATGTACGTAAGAATTCTTAATAAAAAGTCTTCTTTTTACAGGATCTGGTGTTTATTATCAGATTGTTTTCATTGTGGAAACATGACACAAAAATAAAATATTTTTTTTTTTAGGTTTACGAAATTGGAAAAAAGTAACATATTGAATTCTTCGTCTTGCGGACTCTTTGGTATGTTTCTGCGGTCCCTTAAATCCCCAAAAATCCAAAAATCACACCAAGATTACGACCCGTTTCCGACCACCTTCGACCTAAAATCAAGCGATCGGTCGGCGACACAAAACCTACGCAAGGAATTGAAATGGAAAAAGTTAATTTGGTCGATAAGATAAAAATCTATGTACTGGGGACTATTCAGTGTGTGCTGTAATCTATCTATCTCTCTATCTATCGATCTGTCTATTTATCTATTTTATTGCCGACTACCAGCGACTTCCAAAGACTACCTGCAACTGGTCGGCGACGACCTGGTGGTCGGAAACAGGTCGTAAGCTTGATGTGACTGGGTGTGACTTGAAGAACATTGACCTAGGTGACCGGCTGGTTGACCCCTGACCTCACCAAATGGAACGCTTTTCGCTTTCTATTTAATCTACCCCGAGTCAATTTCATTCGTTTTCTCAGAGACCTATTGGTAACGAAAGGATCATATCTTCCAACCTCTATTAACTGGAAAAATATTCAATATGGAAAACTCATATTTAGCTCCGAATCTGAAACATATTTTTCCATACAAGAAATGATCTTATACTGTAAATGAAAATATAGAAAATATATAGAAACATTCAGCAATAAAGGTCATGATTACGACCTTAGGGCTGCTGCGTGGTCAAGGCTCGCCACTACTGCCGTCTGTTGATTTTATTCAACCAAAGGAAACTCTCAGCGGCAGGGAAACGATCAGGGTACCTTAGAACAGGAACGAACGCAACTAAATCCTGTTTAGGGGGTGGGAGTGAGGGATGAAGGGGGGAGGGAGTGAGGGATGAAGGGGGAGGGAGTGAGGGATGAAGGGGGAGGGAGTGAGGGATGAAAGGGGGAGGGAGTGAGGGATGAAGGGGGAGGGAGTGAGGGATGAATGGGAGGGAGGGAGTGAGGGATGAAGAGAGGGAGGGAGTGAGGGATGAAGGGGAAGGGAATGAGGGATGAAAGGGGGGGAGTGAGGGATGAAGGAGGGTAGGAGTGAGGGATGAAGGGGGAGGGAGTGAGGGGTGAAGGGAAGGAGGGAGTGAGGGATGAAGGGGGAGGGGGTGAGGGATGAAGGGGAGGGAGTGAGGGATGAAAGGGGGAGGGAGTGAGGGATGAAGGGAGGGAGGGATGAAAGGAGAGAGGGCGTGAGGGGTGAAGGGGGAGGGGGTGAGGGATGAAGGGGGAGGGAGTGAGGGATGAAGGGAGTGAGGGGTGAAGGGGGAGGGGGAGTGAGGGATGAAGGGGGTGGGAGTGAGGGATGAAGGGGGAGGGAGTGAGGGATGAAGGGGGAGGGAGTGAGGGATGAAAGGGGGAGGGAGTGAGGGATGAAGGGAGTGAGAGAGTGAGGGATGAAGGGGGAGGGAGTGAGGGATGAAGGGAGAGAGGGAGTGAGGGATGAAGGGAGTGAGGGAGTGAGGGATGAAGGGAGTGAGGGAGTGAGGGATGAAGGGAGGAAGGGAGTGAGGGATGAAGGGAGGGAGGGAGTGAGGGATGAAGGGAGTGAGGGAGTGAGGGATGAAGGGGGAGGGAGTGAGGGATGAAGGGAGTGAGGGAGTGAGGGATGAAGGGGGAGGGAGTGAGGGATGAAGGGAGTGAGGGATGAAGGGAGAGAGGGAGTGAGGGATGAAGGGAGAGAGGGAGTGAGGGATGAAGGGGGAGGGAGTGAGGGATGAAGGGGGAAGGGGTGAGGGATGAAGGGGGGAATGAGTGAGGGATGAATGGGAGGTGGATGGTAAGAAAGTATGAAGCGACGTGTATTGGGAGGGAAAGAGGATAAATTGGAGAAATCTCAATGAGAAGAATGACACACCAATTAATCTATTTGTACCTTGATCTTTCTTTAGAACTAGTCTTCAGGTGGCGGGACGCTAGGCATTTCTCGCTAGCATGCTACTTGCTTTTGCTATTTCGTTTGAGTAGCAACGGCTTCAGTTACGATCTTATGTCTTTCAAATTTCTAAATGTCAAATTACTCGTGTCATCTAGTGAAAATCTAGATGACGATCTAAGAGAAGTTAAACCTAGAATATGAATGTTAGACACTTTGTTGAGACGTTTTTACGCAAATCTAGAATATAGTAAGCAAAGTCGTTCCTAGTCAAAGCAAGTAGTAAAAGCAAATAGCAAGTAGCAAAAGAAAATAGCAAGTAGAAAAAGCAATTAGCAAGTAGTACAAGCAAACAGCAAGTAGCAAAAGCAAATAGCATGCTAGCCTAGTGTGCCACCACATTTACTCTCTTATATAAGATTCTTGCACTGTCCTATGTTTCCCTCCCCCTCCCCCTCCACCCCCTCCGCGGGGGGGCACAAAGTTTACCAAGACAATAAAATATTGATAATCTACAAACTCTTGTGAATTTTATGGATATGTGCAAATGATGGTGAAAAAAGTCCTTAGAAAAAATATGAGAAAATAAATGCATTGAAAAAGGAAAAACGTATTCAAAGCAAAGGAAATAATGCATGTGTATGTGTTTATGAATTTTTTACTTAAAAGTCATACGTTAGCTAACACACACACACACACACACACACACACACACACACACACACACACACACACACACACACACACACACACACACACACAGTAATACACACACACACACACACACACACACACACACAAACACACACACACACACACACACACACACACACACAAACATACATATATAAACATATACACTCACTAATACACACACACACACACACACACACACACACACACACACACACACACACACACACACACATACACACACACACACACAAACACACACACACACACACACACACACACACACACACACACACACACACACACACACAAACACACACACACATACACACACACACACACACTAATACACAAACATACAAAACACAAGTACATACACATAAACGTATACACACACATACACATGTTGACTTTCTGAAAGGATTGATGTGTGGCTGGAATACTGTGAAGTGTATGTCTGAGTCCATTTGATTGAATTCGCGAAGGTCATTGCTTAGACTCCGTACCTTTTATCATTATAATATATTTATCGTGGTGGGGTGGGGGTGGAAAACTTAATGCTGAAGAAGCTAATATTTCATTGATGGATTCATAATTCTTAAAAAAAAATTGAAATGTTTAACTGGAAGAGGCATCCTCCTTACTGTCGGCTTCATTCCTTGACAAGCTCACCAACCAGAAATCGGATTAAAACTACGGTTAGCACGTGGGCCTTAGTTATGGAGTTTCAGATGCTTCTGGTAGCCGAGTAGTTAATCCCATGATTGTTGTCATGGCCGTAGGTGGCTATGGCGCCGCTTTGTTGTGGTCTCCTTCAGTTGGATTTACTTTGGTTAGCTAAGAACCTGAGCGGATTACTTGTTTGACGGACGCGGACCTCTGAAAGTGGGACACGAGAGGGTTGATGCAGAACCGCCGCGGTTCGCAGCGCGGAGGGTGATTTGTCAACACAAGTCCAAGAAATCTGCGCAGACTTCCGGGTTCCTCCGTTTATTATGCATATTCTTTGTGTCAACTCTAAAGTACCTCAACTTCTCCTTTTGCTTTTCTCGTTTCTTCCGTTTTCTCCCCAACTCCTGGTTGCTCGTTCTGTTTCAAATCTTCTCCCCTACGTTCCGCTGTGTCTTACACGAAGGCCTCTCCACCTCCTTTCGCCGGGTTCTTCCGTTTATTATGCATATTCTTTGCTTCAACTCTAAAATACTTCAACTTCTCCTTTTGCTTTTCTCGTTTCTTCCATTTCCCCCCAACTCCTGCTCGCTCGTTCTGTTTCATTTCTTCTCCTCTCCCTTCCGCTGTGTCTTACACGAAGACCTCTCCACCTCCTTTCGTCTGACTTTGTATCCTTTTCCATGTTCACCTTACTCCCCTGTCCTCCTCCTCAGAGGTATATAAACTCTAACCAGCGCCTCCGCCACTGGGACTCGAACCCTCACATGAGCGACTGCTTATTACAAAGCAAGGGCGATACCACTGTACCACGCGTGACTTTACAAAAAGGAACGACCTAAAACACGACTTGGTCGTTTTCCCGACGGCTCTTGCCAAGAACAGTATGTAATCTTATTTCATCGAATCTTTATTCAAGCGAGCATATCCGACAAGTTGCGTTGTTACGACACACATATATGCTCTCCCTGCGTCCCTGTCCCTTCCAATCTCTTTACATGGCCGACAATCTTGATAATGTTCTATTAACTATTTCTCTGATGTTTGCCATGGTACAGTCTAATTGCTGTTTCCATATGTATTATTTTCGCCTTTCTTTCTCCTAGTTTTACTTTATCCATCTACATATTGTTCCTTACTGCTTCTATCAAACCTCTTATCATCCTATCTCCCTTATCTCCTCTCCAAAAGTTGTGTTTTTAATCTTTATCTGATGCGTATGTGTGTGTGTGATTCACCATGGTCTTGGATCACGTGTTAGACTCGTGATCGACAGCTATTTCTCTCCCGGAAGAGAGCTCAGAGCTCATTACGACCGATCTATGGGTAATACTGTGACCTTACACGCACACACACACAACTCCCCGCCCACGAGAGTTGGAGTAATACCCCGCAGTCCAGCGATACTGAAATTATTTCATCCCTGGGCGGGATTCGAACCCGGACCTCCGTAGTGGCAGCCGGGAACTCTACCAACTGCACCACGAGGTGTGTGTGTGTGTGTGTGTGTGTGTGTGTGTGTGTGTGTGTGTGTGTGTGTGTGTGTGTGTGTGTGTGTGTGTTAATGGATGACTTAGTATTATAAAGAATAACTATACTCAATAAAACTGCCAGACCAACATTTCTAACGACTTCCCCCGAATACCAAACTCACAGTTGACTCAATACTATTCGAAGTATATTACCAAGCAACATACATACATACATGTATGTATGTTGCTTGGTAATATATCTAATTGTACCATGCCCTTTGTGAAGGGGAAAGAGACCTTTTGGTACGTATATTCCAAGCCAAATGTGGGCATCAGTGAAAAACTTAACTGTAATTACATCAGTTCAGATTTCGAGATGGTTCGGTTTGATGTCGACTCTCTTTTCATGCGAGTTCCATTCCACGATTCCTGTCATAGTTTCAGTAACAGCTTAGCTAGCTTAAGTCGACGGGATTTAGGTCATCGCTGGACTTTTCAAGACAACCAACCATGTTTATGGTGGTATGGAAATGAAATTATAAGCGTGTAAATAGAAACGGCGTTAATACTTCTGAGATATAATGTAGACTGTATGGCAATCATGAAATTATTACTTGAACAAAAATATGAACGTTTTATTATTTGGTGATGTAGTTTGGAAGTATGAAATGACGTTTTTCTCTCTAAACACGCACACACACACACACACACACACACACACACACACACACACACACACACACACACACACACACACACATATATATGTATGTATGTGTATATATATATACATATATATATACATATATATGTATATATATATATACATACATATATATATACATCTATATATATATGGAAAAATATCACAAAATCACGTGATCCAATAAATTGCTGAATAACCACAAGGGACACAGGAAAGGAAACTAAAATTCCCAAGCGCTCTCGTGATATTTCACATCTTCAGGGGTATAAAAAAAATTATTCCCCTGAAGATGTGAAATGTCACAAAAGCACTTGGGAATTTCAGTTTTTTCGGTTTCCTTTGTCGTTATTCAGTAATATATATATAT
>NC_134778.1:63242302-63249802 GCF_046742065.1 Oratosquilla oratoria | reverse complement strand
GGGGATGAGTCGGACGGAGGAAGTAAGGAAAACTCAAAATTTTGGAAAGAGATTCCTGGAAAGGGTTTCCAGGTTGAAGTGAAAGAAGAGAGACAGAGAGGAGGAAGGGGATGGGAGTGGGAGGGTCTTAGGGTAGGGGGCGGCGAGGGAGGGATTGGTTGGGGGAGTGAGGTGGGATTCGAGAGGGATGGGAGGGGCGTAGGTGGGGAGGGAGGGGGATGAAGGAAAATGGGAGGGGTGGAAGAGGGAGTGAAGAGGGATTGGTTGGGGGAGTGAGGTGGGATTCGAGAGGGATGGGAGGGACATAGGTGGGGAGGGAGGGGGGTGAAGGAAAATGGGAGGGGTGGAAGAGGGAGTGAAGTGGGATTGGTTGGGGGAGTGAGGTGGGATTCGAGAGGGATGGGAGGGACGTAGGTGGGGAGGGAGGGGGTGAAGGAAAATGGGAGGGGGTGGAAGAGGGAGTGAAGTGGGATGGGTGGGAGTAATGGAGACGAAAGATAAGATGGGAAGAGGGAGGAAGAGGGAGTATAACGGGAGAAATGGGAAAGAGATGAGATGGAAGTAGATGGGAGGGAGGGGGTGGGAGAAGAAGAGATGGGAGGGAGGAGATAGGAGGGGGAGGGAAGGAAGAGAAGGGGAGGGGGGGGGGGGGGGGTGGGGGAAGAGGGGAGGGGAGGAGAAAGGAGGGGGCGGGAGGAGGGAGGGGGAAGGGGGGAGAGGGTAGGGGAGGGTAGGGGAGGGGAAGGGAGGGAAGAAGGAAGAAATGAGGGAGGGTGGGGGAGGGAAGAGGGGGGAGATAGGAGGGGGAGGAAAGTGGCGGGGAGGGAAGGAGGGAGGGAGATAGGGGGAGGGGAGGTGGAGTGGGGAGGGGAAGGAAAAGAGGGAGAGGGGAGAGAGGGAGGGGGAGAGAGATAAGTGAAGGGAGAAGGAAGAGTGAAAGATAAAAAGAGAATTGAAAAAAAGAAAAGAAAACAAGAAAAAAGGAAGAGGAGCGAGAAGAGGGAGAAAGAGAGAGAGGAGGAGGGAGGAGCCGAGAGAGAGAGAGAGAGAGAGAGAGAGAGAGAGAACAGGGGGAACGAGATAAGAGGAGAAGGAACAGAAATGAAAAAAAAGAGTTGGAAAAGAAGAAGAAGAAGAAAAAAAAAACAAAAAACAGAAGGAAGAGGAGCGAAGATAACGAAGGCGGGAGGGAGAAGATCCTGACAAAAAAAAAAAAGAGAGAGAGAGAGAGAGAGAGAGAGAGAGGAGAGGACGAGATCAGAGGAAGGAAGAAAAATGAAGAGTGGAAGAGGCGGGAGGGAAGAGAAAGGAGAGGAGGGGGGGAGGAGGAGGAGGAGGAGGAGGAGGAGAGGAGGAGGAGGAGGAGGAGGAGGGGAGGAGGAGAGGAGGAGGAGGAAGGGGAAGGAACATTTGAAAAGGTCGAGGAAAGAGGGCGTTTCTGACTTTTTCCTCTTCTTGTCGAGGACCTCAAACAGTCCATAAGAACAGACGCAGAAGGTGATGTGAGGGGGAGGTGGTGTGAGGGGAAGGTGGGGTTGAGGAGTTGAGAAGTTGAGGTGTTTGGGGTTGAGGAGTTGAGGTGTTTGGGGTTGAGGTAGTTGGGGTTGAGGAGTTGAGGTGTTTGGAGTTGAGGAATTGAGGTGTTTGGAGTTGAGGAGTTGAGGTGTTTGGAGTTGAGGAGTTGAGGTGTTTGGAGTTGAGGAGTTGAGGTGTTTGGGGTTGAGGAGTTGAGGTAGTTGGAATTGAGGAGGTGAAATAGTTGGGATTCAGGAGTTGAGGTATTTGGGGTTGCAAGGTTGAGGTGTTTGGGGTTGAGGAGTTGAGGTGTTTGGGGTTGAGGAGTTGAGGTGTTTGGGGTTGAGGAGTTGAGGTGTTTGGGATTGAGGAATTGAAGTGCTTGGGGTTGAGGAATTTGAGTATTTGGGGTGAGGGGTTGAGGTGTTTGGGATTGAGGAGCTGAGGTGTTTGGAGTTGAGGCGTTGATGTGTTTGGGTTGAGTTGAGGTGTTTTGGGGTTGAGGTGTTTGGAGTTGAGGAGTTGAGGCGTTGATGTGTTTGGGTTGAGTTGAGGTATTTAGGATTGAGGAGTTGAGGTATTTCGGGTAGAGGGGTTGAGGTGTTTGGGGTTGAGGTGTCTGGGGTTGATGAATTTCAGTGTCTGGGATTGAGGAGTTGAGGATTTTGGGGTTGAGGGGTTGATGTGTTTGGGTTTGAGGAGTTAAGGTGCTCAGGGTTGAGGAGTTTGAGGGTGATGGATTTAGGTGTTTGGGGTTGAGGAGTTGAGGTGTTTGGGATTGAGGAACTTGGTCTGATTGAGGAGGTGGTCGAGACTCAGAAGCCCGATTCTTTCAGAAGCTCGATTCTTTCAGAAGCCCGCTTCCTTCAGAAGCCCGCTTCCCTCAGAAGCCCGCTTCCCTCAGAAGCCCGCTTCCTTCAGAAGCCCGCTTCCTTCAGAAGCTTTTCAAACTCGAAATCCAAGATTATGATTGGCTGCCGAAGAACGAAGTTTGATTGTCAACCAATCAGCGGTTCCGAGATTGGGGATGGGTCACTTGAGACTCTTATGCATATCATAACACGTTGGGTTAGGGTTGCCGTTCCCCTATGTCGGCCTTCAAGGCTAAGGTCGAAGTACGACAATTGGGGATCGAGGATAAGATGAGCTCGTACTTGAAGTCTTCAGACCCGCATGCATGAGGATGGTGGTGGGTGAGGGTCTTGTGTCGTACTCCAAGAAGGACAATTTGTTCAGTTGTCACTTTCACCCCTTAAAAAAAAAAAAAAAAAAAAAAAAAAAAAAAAAAAAAATAATAATAATAATAATAATAATAATAATAATAATAATAATAATAATAATAATAATAATAATGATAATGAATAAATGAAAAATATAAATAAATAAATAAATAAAAATAAAATGAATAGATAAATAATAGATGAAAAATAAAATGAATGAATGAAATAAATAAATAAGATAAATAAATAAATAAAATAAATAAATAAGACAAATAAAATAAACAGATAAATAAATAAAATAAATAAATAAAATGAATAAATAAAAATGAATAAATAGAAAATAAAATAAAAGAAGAAAAAACTTATAAACAAACACCTTAAGAAACAAACAAACGAGTTGATAAATAAATAGATTAATAAAACATAGATGACAAATGAATTCAATTCTTTCTTAACTAACTTACTATAATAAGATCTTGAGATACGTCTCAACGTGTGGGAAGTAATTACAGAAAGACATTAAGGTAAGGAAATAGCCATAGCCCATATAAGAGAGGGAGGAGGGGGGAATAGTGGGGGAGGGGGGAACCGCTGGGGAGGGGGAACAACTGGGAAGGGGGAAACAGCTGTGGAGGGGAGAACAGCTGGGAAGGAGGGGAGCAGATGGGGAGGAAGGAATAGTTGGGGAGGGAACAGCTGGGGAGGAGAGAGCAGGTGGGGAGGGAAGAACAGCAGGGGGAACAGCTGGGGAGGGAGGAACAGCTGGGAAGGGGGAACAGCTGGGGAGGGGGGAACAGCTGGGGGAACAACTGGGGAGGGGAGGACAGCTGGGAGGGGGTAACAGCTGGGGGAACAGCTGGGGGGGAAACAGCTGTGGAGGGGAGAACAGCTGGGGAGGGGGGAACAGCTGGGATGGGGAGAACAGCTGGGGAAGGGAGGAACAGCTGGGGAGGGGGAACAGCTGGGGAGGGGAGAACAGCTGGGGAGGGAGGAACAGCTGGGGAGGGAGGAACAGCTGGAGAGGGGGGAACAGCTGAGGAGGGGGAACAGCTCAGGAGGGGGGAACAGCTGAGGAGGGGAAACACCTGGGGGAGGGGGGAACAGCTGGGGAGGGGGAACAGTTAGGGAGGGGGAACAGCTGGCGAGGGGGGAACAGCTGGGGAGGGGGAACAGCTGGGATGGGGAGAACAGCTGGGGAGGGAGGAACAGCTGGGGAAGGGGAAACAGCTGAGGAGGGGGAACAGCTGAGGAGGGGGGAACAGCTGAGGAGGGGGGAACAGCTGAGGAGGGGGAACAGCTGAGGAGGGGGGAACAACTGAGGAGGGGGGAACAGCTGAGGAGGGGGAACACCTGGGGAGGAGGGGACAGCTGGGTCAGTGCCGAGGTCAAGGCCTAGCACTAGGAGTGTTGGGTCAAGGACCTAATTGTACAACCTGTAATCGCCAGGGGAGGGTAATGTAGGTAGGGAGGGGAAGGTGAAGGGGACGGTAGAGGAGGGGAGTGGTCTAAATTCTTGGTAGGTAACTTGGAGTGGGGATGAGGAGAGGAGGTAAAAGAAGAAGAAGAAGAAGAAGAAGAAGAAGAAGAAGAAGAAGAAGAAGAAGAAGAAGAAGAAGAAGAAGAAGAAGAAGAAGAAGAAGAAGAAGAAGAGGAAGAAGAAGAAGAAGAAGAAGAAGAAGAAGAAGAAGAAGAAGAAGAAGAAGAAGAAGAAGAAGAAGAAAGAAGAAGAAGAAGAAGAAGAAGAAGAAGAAGAGGAAGAAGAAGAAGAAGAAGAAGAAGAAGAAGTGGAAGAAGAAGAAGAAGAAGAAGAGGAAGAAGAAGGGAAGAAGAAGAAGAAGAAGAAGAAGAAGAAGAAGAAGAAGAAGAAGAAGAAAGGAAGAACAGAAAAAGAAGATGAAGAAGAAGAAGACAGATCCAGAAATTGTCGGAAAGAAAGAAAGAAAGAAAAAAAAAATGGTGACAGTGATGGTCATTACATAAGACAAACCGGCAGTTTACGACTGGGCCAGTTGTCGCACCTTCCCCTCGGTCCACATCGACGTCAGTTTCATCCACTTGGATCGCAGAACCCGTGACGTCACTCGAAATTTCTTGAAGAAAAATCAAATTTCAACCCCTCAGATACATAAGGCTTTCCTTCGACTGAATGAAGTGTCCTAACGGTAGACATATTTTTATTAAACCATTAATGACACGTCACTCGAAATTTCTTGAAGAAAAATCAAATTTCAACCCCTCAGATACATAAGGCTGAATGAAATGTCCTAGCGGTAGACATATTTTTATTAAACCATTAATGACACAGAAAAAGGTTACGTCACTCGAAATTTCTTGAAGAAAAATCAAATTTCAACCCCTCAGATACATAAGGCTTTCCTTCGACTGAATGAAGTGTCCTAACGGTAGACATATTTTTATTAAACCATTAATGACACGTCACTCGAAATTTCTTGAAGAAAAATCAAATTTCAACCCCTCAGATATATAAGGCTTTCCTTCGACTTAATGAAGTGTCCTAGCGGTAGACATATTTTTTTAAACCATTAATGACACGTCACTCGAAATTTCTTGAAGAAAAATCAAATTTCAACCCCTCAGATACATAAGGCTTTCCTTCGACTGAATGAAATGTCCTAACGGTAGACATATTTTTTAAACCATTAATGACACAGAAAAAGGTTAACCATGATCAAATTTACCACTTTGTTGTGGAAGGGTTTGCCTAGGCTGAATAAAATCATCTGAGGACAAAGAGGACAATGTAAAACCAATGACAGCAAAAACGTTAATGGTTGGAAACTGGATAGCAGATACAACAGACATTTTGAGTCTGAATTCAATATTCCTGACTATGTATTGACTATCCCTGACCATCTTTGACTATCTTTGACTCTCTTTGACTATCGCAAAATCCTTCCTTGTCGGATGGTATTTTTATTTTCCTTTTTTATTGCTTCCAGACTATTATATTTATCACCGCAGCATACCTACGGTAGGAAAAAAAAAAAAAAAAAAAAAAAATTCAGTCATGAATATTGATAACAATAAACATGACTGACCTGTCATCATACTAAGCCACACAAACCTTTGTTACTCAAAAACCAAAATCAAAATAGAAAAAAGGTGAGATATTCAAGACATTAGATGCAAGCGTCCCTGATAACAGCCATCGCCAACGGTCATAACGAAGAATGTCTCGATATCTTTACGACGCTTCGCCTGACAAATGGCTTTCCTATGACCGATCACGGATTCCTGTATCTTTGCTCCTCGTAAATCGCATCGTAGAATAACATGTATCACATACGTTCATCTATGTCGATCCACGAGATCCGGTCCAGACATTCCCTGAATGTTGAATGTTGTTGCAACATCCTCATCACACACGTTCATCCATGTCGATCCACGAGATTCGGTCCAGACATTCCCTGAATGTTGAATGTTGTTGCAACATCCTCATCACACACGTTCATCTATGTCGATCCACGAGATTCGGTCCAGACATTCCCTGAATGTTGAATGTTGTTGCAACATCCTCATCACACACGTTCATCCATGTTGATCAACGAGGCTCGGTCCAGACATTCCCTGAATGTTGAATGTTGTTGCAAAATCCTCATCACACACGTTCATCCATGTTGATCCACGAGATTCGGTCCAGACATTCCCTGAATGTTGAATGTTGTTGCAACATCCTCATGACACACGTTCATCCATGTTGATCCACGAGATTCGGTCCAGACATTCCCTGAATGTTGAATGTTGTTGCAAAATCCTCATCACACACGTTCATCTATGTCGATCCACGAGATTCGGTCCAGACATTCCCTGAATGTTTTCGCAGCCTCCTCGCGATGTAACGCAACCCAGAATGTCAACATAAAAATCCTGACTGGACAAATGCCTCACTAAAGGGGGCTATCACACTGGATTTCCACCGGTTTCACCAGCGCCGACAGTCGAGAGTCCGTTTGAGTTAAAAAACGACTTCGGTTATTTCAAATTTCAAATCTCCAAACATCAAATCATCTTTCCATCTCATACAGCAAATCTGAATAATGAACTAAGAGAGTGTTACCCTATACGAACGTCAGAGATACTATTGAAGTGTTCTTTGAGAAGTCTTGATTCTGGAAGTGAAGTCATATTCTAGTTATCTAAATGGAGGTTGGGGGAAGGATGATGGGGGAAAAATAGCCGAATGTGATAACTGCTTAACCTAGCCAGCCACTGGACGACGCTCGCTGGTCTGTATCCGGTGAGTCTCCAAATCTGAGGTTTTTCAGATATTGTGGTGTAATAGATTAAACAGTGTCTCATAACGGGTTTCGCTACCCTTACGCACCACATAGACTCTGAGGCCAAAACCATAGCGGCTTTAGGCCTCCTCAGAGCCGCCTCCCGAAGAATTGTGACAGAGTCACCAAGTGTTCAACTTCGGGAAGGTATCGAATGAAACTAAAAAAAAAAAAAAAAAAAAAAAATGTCTTTCAACCTAGCGTCTACATGCTCCCAGGTGACCCCTGATATTTCGAATCAGGACCATGAGCAAAAATCCTGGTGGTAATTAATGAATACCTGACGAATCTATTCAGTGATGAAATAAACTCCAGGGGACTAAAGAACAGTAATACATAAGCACGGGGTATACTGGGTTAGAAGGCTTACAGATCGAGGAGGTCTTGCGAAGGTCACGTGGTTAGGTCAGTATAAGAGGTACGGGCTGGGAGGTAAAAAGAGTTACGGAGAAAGGCATAGGAGAGAA
>NC_134778.1:63227302-63237302 GCF_046742065.1 Oratosquilla oratoria | reverse complement strand
ACGCAATTCACATGGGGGACGTTGACTTCGGGAAGGACCTCGCCGTGGCTCCACGAAGTCATTAGAATTTTTGAAGGCGTCTGTAATAACCGAGATTCAAATGCCATTTACTTGGGCGTCCTCGAGGCGCCAACGACAAAGTCCTCGATCACCGTCTTTCATCCAAGTCTGCTGACATATGTAGATAACTGGTGCAGACAGAACGCCTTCCTCCCTGAAGGGGTTCGAACCGGGGTCTGTTTGACTTACAATCCACGATTCACCGAAGCTTGAATTAGGAGGAGTTGAGATCTCAATCACGAAGTGTTACGGTGGCTGAGTCCTGGACTCGTAATCAAATAGTCAAGAGTTCAAAACCCCTGAGGGATTCGTCACTGATCAAGTATAGGCATCTAGGTTATAAACTAAGAACATAAGAATAAAGGAGACTGCAAGAGACCATAAGGCCTACACTAGGCAGCTCTAGAAGCTCGCTGGCTGAGCGGCTTAGGGTCGTTACTTGCGGCGAAGGTCGAGGTGAGGGAGGTTCGAATCCTGCCACCGGCGAAGTTGAACCAAGGGCATGGTTAATTAAGTTTCACGCTACAATGGCCTCTGTGAGGGGCACCGTCCTAGCCTCCCGATAGGGGGGAAGTTTGTGACGTTAAACCATATCATCATCATATCAGCTCCAGGACAAGAATTTTGGAAGTTATATTAAAAAATGAAGAAAAGGAGAAGAACTTTGGAAGTTACATAAAAAAAAATAAAAAAAAAAGAGAAAATGTCAAAAGATCTTCGGACCAATTATCGGCAATATTTTGAGACTTCTTTGAAACCAAATCAAGGCATGGCGCGTCAAATTAACAAATAAACATTTTACAACAGTGTAAGATGTTAGGCATCAGGAAAGAAGAAAAATATATTAAGTACCCGGTAAGGTTGGCATAGAAATATCAAATTGAGAAATGATTCCAAAATCTCGACTCATTGTTTGCCAAGTATCTAAAAAGGATGGATGTATGTATACACACACACACACACACACACACACACACACACACACACACACACACACACACACACACACACACACACACACACACACATATATATATATATATATATATGTGTGTGTGTGTGTGTGTGTGTGTGTGTGTGTATGTATATATATACATATATAGATACATGTATATGCATGAATGTATGCACAAATATTACATATTCATTTAAATGTCAGAGATGAAATTATCGGTTTGTAAGAGTATGGAGACCATGTATCGTTAATGAAATCCTCGAACACATGACAATTAACTGTTTTCAACTACCAAGTTATACAGTTTTAAGGTTTCTGCTAAAGTTCTCATTAGTCGTTTGCCCCGAACGAATAACTTCTGAAACTTCTCTTCCACTTATTCTAGTTTTTTCTTTGTTTTGCTTTTATTTCCTTTCCTCTCTTATCTCTTTCTTTCTTTATCTCAACACTTTATTATCTTTCTTTTATGTCACCCCCGCTTTCCTACGCTCTTTAATTTCTCTTTTAAGTTCTCTTTCTCTGCTTCTTTCACCATCTCACATTCCTCTTCCTCTTCCATCTTCTCTTCTTCCTCTTTCTCATTCACCTTTTCCTCTTCCTCTTCCTCTTCCTATTCTCCCTTTTAACTCTACCTCCTCTGGCTTATCTCTTCCTCTTCCTCCTTCACCTTCTCTTCCTCTTCCTTTTTCATCTTCTCCTCTTCCTCTTTCTCATTCACTTTCTCCTATTCCTCTTCTCATTCTCCCTTTTAACTCCGTCTCTTCTCTTCCTCGTCCTCTTTCATCTTCTCCTCTTCCTCTTTCACCTCCTCTTCCTCTTTCTCATTCACCTTCTCCTCTTCCTCTTCCTATTCTCTCTTTTAACTCCATCTCCTCTTCTCTTGCCACTTCTCATTACTTTACTCCATCTAGATTTCCTTCTCCATACACATAGACCTCCATATTCTTTCATTTGTCCTTCCGTTGCGTTTATCAATACGATTCCAGGCTCTTATATCCAGGGCTTCCAGTCTTCCAGGAACACAACCTGCGCGTGGGTTGATTGTTTTTTCCAAAATGTTTCCAGAGTTTGACGGAAGCATACTGTAGTGACTAAAAGAAAGTACACCATATCTATTTATTGTGTCTACAATAAATAAATAAATTCACTAGAAGAACTGTTGAATCAGCATATATTTCAACTAATAATTCATCGAATCATCGAGGAGGGTTTATCAATTTAGCTAAAGAAACTAGTATTTTAATTCTAAAGCACGCCAGAAAAACGACCTTTCCTTAGTGTCCGAAAAGATAATTAGATTTAGTACATAAACTTCAATTGCAGTTCTACATACACTCTCTGAAGAAGTTCTACGCGAACGAAACGTTAGAGTGTTTAGGGTTCCGAGCCTTCCCCTGTGTTTATGTTCTCCATCATCCAAATAATTTGTCTAAAATACTTATCATCCAAATATATATGTATATATATACATACACACGAGTATATTATATACATACATATATATATATATATATATATATATGTATGTATATATATATATATATATATACATATATATTAGGTAAGGTTGGCACTGCCTCGGACCCAGAGCATTGGACAAGATGCAGGGATGACCCGTCATCCAGGAGGTGCTAAGATAAGAGGGAGGGAAGAGGGGAGTGGAGTATGTAGGAGATGGAATGGGTGGGAGACTAAAAACTATCTAACTTGGATGTAGCCGCGTTAGCTTCTATCAATACCTAAGAATGCTAGATACCTAGTCTAGCCTAGCCTCCTTAAAACCTCCAACCCTTTAAAAAAAAAGGAAAAGGCTATTTTACCCAGTAGAACCGCTCCGCCTTGCTCCCGCCCTCCGCCGGACTTAAGCGGATCTTGTGTGTGCTTGTGTGTGCCATTACATTGTAATTGGTCCGCCCCAAACGAACCTCAGCTATTTCCACTGTTTACATGCGTGACTTCCTACGGGCGTATGTCATTTTGCTGCGAGTGGCTACTGTATGAGGAATTCTACATGTGTATACGAGTATGTGTTGTGTGTGTATGTATGTGTGTGTGTGTGTGTGTGTGTGTGTGTGTGTGTGTGTGTGTGTGTGTGTGTGTGTGTGTGTGTGTGTGTGTGTGTGTGTGTGTGTGTGTGTGTGTGTGTGTGTGTGTGTGTGTGTGTGTGTGTGTGTGTGTGTATGTGTGTGTCTGTGTGTGTTTACCTAGTTGTATTTACCTAATTGTATTACACGGGAAGGGAGCTTTGTTCCTAGTGACCCGTCTTTGTATCTTTCATCATCTAGTTTGTGTGTGTGTGTGTGTGTGTGTGTGTGTGTGTGTGTGTGTGTGTGTGTGTGTGTGTGTGTGTGTGTGTGTGTGTGTGTGTGTGTGTGTGTGTGTGCGTGTGTGTGTGTGTGCGTGTGTGTGTGAGCGACGTTCATGTGCACATTGATAATAAAAATAACAAAAAAAAAGGAGGACAGGATACGAAGTAGAAGAAAAAAAGAAAAAAAGAAAAGAAAATGAGGGAAGTGAAGAAGGGATAAGATAAATCACGATACAAGAGGAATAGCCAAAGAAGAAACTATAGATAAAAGAAAATAATAAAAAATGAAAAAAATACAAAAGGAAGAAAACAAAGATGGGAAGTACAGAATACGAAGAGAAGGAAGATTAAGGCGAAAGAGAAAAACGAAGAATGATAAACGAAGTCAACGAAAATAACAGAATAATTAAGAAGAGAAAGAGAGAGAGAGAGGGAGGGAGAGAGAGAGAGAGAGAGAGAGAGAGAGAGAGAGAGAGAGAGAGAGAGAGAGAGAGAGAGAGAGAGGAAGAATTAGGATGTGATGAAGAATACATTTAGTGGATAGAGAAGAAACATAACAGAAAACGGAGAATTAGGTTGAAAAAGAGGAAGAGAGAAGAAGAGAGGAGATGAGGGAAAACACAAAAAGAGAAGTGCTGGGAGACTACAGCTGATAACAGCAGGAAGAGGAAGAGAGGAAGAGAGGAAAGGGGTATAGGAGGGGAAGAGAGCAAAAATGAGAGAGGAAGGAAAGAGGAAGAGGGAGAGGAAGAAGGGAAGCGGAATAGAGGAGAAGAGAAGCGGAAGGAAGACGAAGGGAGGTTTGGGAAAAGAACATTTCAGATATAAACTGAAGAGGAAGAGGAGGAGGAAGAGGAGAAGGAAGCGGAGGAGGAGAAGGAGGTGGAAGAGGAGGGAGAGGAGAAGGAGAAGGAGGAGGAAGAGGAGGGGAGGGAAAGGAGAAGGAGGAGGAAGAGGAGGAAGAAGAGGAGGAATAGGAAGAGGAGAAGGAAGACGAGGAAGAGGAGGAGGGATAGGAAGAGGACAAGGAAGAGGGGAGGAGTAGGAGGAGGAGGAAGAGGTGGGGAAAACAAAATAGATAGGTAAATAGATTATTGAATAAACAGAGACAAATGAATATATAAATATAGATAAATAACCATAATAAGTAAATAGATAAATAAATACAGTATGTCAGAAAACGACGACCTAGGTACTTAGGTTTGTGTGTCATAAGGTCGCCTTGCGCCCTCTTTGACGGATCATGCATTAATGCTGGCTTCCATTAAGTGATTTGTTCACTTGTTTTGCGTGCCAACGGCGGGCGATTTTATTCGGTCGAGGGACCCCCACCCTCTCCCACGTCCCTTCGCTCTGAGAAAAAGTGAAAATTCAACAGAGCGCGCGTGATCACGCGCGCCGTGACGAGAGTCATGCCTTCGCATAACGAGCTCCTAACGAACACTCCAACGGGACTCGAACCTGTTGACGTGGTCTACTGAAGATCGGAATTGCAACGTTGCCCAAGATCTTATGACTCTCTATTACCCATTACCCCAGTTACTAAGTCATATTACTCCTATTACCCATTGCCCAGTGGTAGCTTTAACCCTTATCCTTCGGATTGTCGGGTGGTGATAATTTTCTTCTCTTCTCCGTCGCTAAATTGTTTTATTCATATCAGTGGGAATCCTAGCGGCGTCGAAGGTAGTGATGCAAAAATAAATAGATTAATAAATAAAAAAAAAATAATAAAAAAATAAAATAATAAATAAAATAAATAAATACATAATAAAATAAAAAAGTTAATGTATATATATATATTACGTTCTTTCATTTTTTTAATTTGCCAAAGTTGCTCAGATATTAATATTGAGCATATAAAAACAGGTGCAACTTTGGCAGTTAAAAAAAACAATGAAAAAACAAAATAAAGTTAAGAAAAAAAGTTTTAAAAAACTCCGATAAGAATTTTTTTTTTCTTTTTTTTTTTTTGCATCACTGGTCGAAGGCCATGCAAACTTTCCCCGATTAATTTTTGTTCGTCTTAGAAGGATGTCTGAGCTTTAATGGGCTGAACTTGATTTGAGTATAAATTTCTCGTTGGTTACACAACACGACAAATGTGGAATTCTGGTATTTCTTCTTTTTCTTCTTCTTCTTCTTCTTCTTTTTCTTATTCTTTTTCTTTTTTATTTTTTTTTATTCTATCAATTTTTGTATTTGTGCCATAATCATATCTACGCGGTTTTAAGCCTCTTGACCGCTATGGTATTATTGAAAAATTCGATTCGTTTGATCAACTCTATCATTGGCTTCCCCAGCGGTCGTGGGTTGGTTTTATTCAGATAAGAGAAACCAGGGACCTACGAACGGAGGAGACTGCAAGAGACCATAGGGCCTACGCTTGGCATTCCATGTCTCTTACGAACTGCCATCCCGATCCAAAACGTTATCAATCTTCTTTTCAAACAACTGATAGTTTCCGCGCTTACTACATGGTTACTAAGTCTATTTTAGTGTTCATTCTTATCTGTCGCCAGGTGATTTTATTCAGCCAGAATAAACCCTCTAGAGAATAAACTCCAATAAACTCTTAATCTGTGTTTTGTAGTTTTAACATCGATTCCAAATGCAGCCAGACGATTTAATTCAGCTAAGAGTTGCCCTCCATTAGGATATCGAAAACTTCAAATATCGTATTCGTCACATAAGGTCAAACTTCTTTCCCAGTCTGAATATCATCGTTAGACATAACAGAATCTATAAAAGTGTCGTCTAAGGAAAGCGTTTACTGATGGGGGGTTAAGCTTCGTTTACACGGGGCTAGTTTAGTAGTCGCTGATGCTAACGACTTGTAAACTACTCCTACTAGTTGTCCAATATCAACTGAAAGTTAGTCGACTTGCTTCCAAACTATCCTAGTGTGAACACTTACTTGCCGGGTAGGTTAACTTGCAGCTAACAGTAACTAAATTAGCCCTATATCACGGGGGCTAGTTTAGTAGTCGCTGATGCTAACGACTTGTAAACTACTCCTACTAGTTGTCCAATATGAACTGAAAGTTAGTCAACTTGCTTCCAAACTATCCTAGTGTGAACACTTACTTGCCGGGTAGGTTAACTTGCAGCTAACACTAACTAAATTAGCCCTATATCACGGGGGCTAGTTTAGTAGTCGCTGATGCTAACGACTTGTAAACTACTCCTACTAGTTGTCCAATATGAACTGAAAGTTAGTCAACTTGCTTCCAAACTATCCTAGTGTGAACACTTACTTGCCGGGTAGGTTAACTTGCAGCTAACACTAACTAAATTAGCCCTATATCACGGGGGCTAGTTTAGTAGTCGCTGATGCTAACGACTTGTAAACTACTCCTACTAGTTGTCCAATATGAACTGAAAGTTAGTCAACTTGCTTCCAAACTATCCTAGTGTGAACACTTACTTGCCGGGTAGGTTAACTTGCAGCTAACAGTAACTAAATTAGCCCTATATCACGGGGGCTAGTTTAGTAGTCGCTGATGCTAACGACTTGTAAACTACTCCTACTAGTTGTCCAATATGAACTGAAAGTTAGTCAACTTGCTTCCAAACTATCCTAGTGTGAACACTTACTTGCCGGGTAGGTTAACTTGCAGCTAACACTAACTAAATTAGCCCTATATCAATGGGGTTTAAGCCCTTCTGGCACAAATCCCAGCCCCAAGTATGACCGTATGACGTATGACATAAACCGTATGACGTCAGACTAAATAAAATCGGTAAAAGCTCATTCATATGTTCACGCATACAGCAAAGAAACCGTTACTCATTTAACTCAAATTTCTCCAGACATAACTGGATGTATACTGGTTCTAACTAGTTTTCTGAAATGATGTCTCTGCTTCCCAGCTGAGGTCAGGTATGCTGTTTCTCTTTAAGAAATTTTGTTTTTTTGGAACGCGAACGAAATCCCACAAGAGCAACATATCAAGAGAACACCTTAACACGAACACAATGATAATCGCCAGGAATGGTAATATGACAAAACTAAAATGCATGGAGGCAGTGATGATAAGAAACTATATGCCACTTATTAACATACAACAAAACATGTGCGGGACCCTAGAGTTGTATGGGTCACGAGTAGCGGGCTGGAAAGGATGAACTGTCACAGTCCTAGATCTCTCCTAATGTACCTATCTTTGTAATATATAAGTATGTATTTTTTTTCTCTGAATAAATTACCAGAAGATGCCTAATGCATAGGCGAAACGTCGTAAAATGTTAGTTTTCCTACCCAATCATGGACTCGTTTGGAAATATTGTATACCTTCTCCCTCATTTAGAGAGAAAAGTTATTAGAAGAGTAGAAAGTCTCAATAAGAAGATAACTAACGCCCAGTTTGCTGTGTTATTTAATAAGAAATGCATTGAAGAGAACCTGCTCCCTAAATTCACTAATATATATATATATATATAGATAGATAGATATATGTATATATATATATATACATATATATGTATATATATATATATATATGTATATATATGGAAAACAGCAAACACCAGATTCAATTGAAGGGTTTATTTGCCCATCTGGTGTTTGCTGTTTTCCAATATGGATCCCAGATTCCAAATCTTCTCTTATATATATATATATATATATATATATATATATATATATATATACTGTATATATATGAGAGTCATTATGACAAATGGAAATAAGCTCCACCACTGGGATTCGAACTCTTGCATAAGTGACTGCTTCTTACGAGGCAAGAACGATACCATTGTACTAATCCATTGAACGTTAAAAGGAACAACGACCTAAACTACGACCTGGTCATTCCACAACGGCGCTTGTGTAGTACAATTTGTATTCTAATTTCATCGATCCATTTTACAGGCGAGCCCTCCGACAATTTGAAAGTTAATATAACAAATGGAACTAAGCTTCTTATGAGACAATGACTCTAAAATTGTCGGAAGGCTCGCATGTACGCTACAAAAGCCCTCTGTGAGGGGCACCGTCCTAGCCTCCCGATAGGGGGGGGGGGATGTGTGACTGTATCGGGGTGGCCAATGAAAAAGTCAAATAATGCAATAATGGAAAGTATTGTATTAGATACAAGCACTACAAAAACGAGCGTGCGGTCGCTTCGTAAGCAGAATCAAGACTGACGCTAAGCGACGCGACCAAGCTCAGACTTGGCGGGAAAACATACACGCCCAAACGAACACTTGGTTCTCACAATAATGCATATAATATAATGTATAATATATCATGTATATGATAATGTCATATCTCACAATAATAATAAATAAACAATATTACAAATACGTATGTACAATACACAAAGAATATTCTATGTCACCATCACATGACGCTAAACCATATCATCATGTAAAATGGATCGATGAAATAAGATTACCTACTGTATTATACGAGCGACGTTGGGGAAACACCAGGTCCCAGTCCAGGACATCGTTTCTTTTAACGATCAACGGATTAACACAACGGTATCGTTCTTGCCTCGTAATCAGCAGTCGCTCATGCAAGAGTTCGAATCCCTTAGATGGAGCTTATTTCCACATATATATATATATATATATATATATATATATATATATATGAGTGGAAGGGTGGTGATTTAAACACAGAGAACAGTTGGAATTCTATTCACTGACGGTTCGTCCTTACCAGGACATTCTCAGAGTACTTGATGTACTTTGAGAATGTCCTGGTATGGAAGAAACGTCAGTGAATAAAACTCCAACTGTTCTCTGTGTTTATCTCACCACCCTTACACTCATTTGTCTTCCATACTTCAACACACACACACACACACACACACACACACACACACATATATATATATATATATATATATATATATATATATATACATATATATATATATAATTGACACACACACATACATACATACATATAGATATATATATATATATATATATATATATATATATATATATATATATATATATATGTACTATATACTGTTTCAGAGCCTCCCACTCGTTAAAGAAATACTATACTTCTGAACATAGGGGAGAGGTTGAAAAGGAGCTCCGTGAGATGCCACTACTGAAACAATGGAGCAAGCTGCAGAAGCAACGTTATTATAGGAGTAGGGGAAACCTAACAAAGAGAAAACTGGACGAAACGGTGCATGGAACTTGATACCGATTTTTCTTTTTTTGTAGTAGTTCGGGATGCCTAAATGGCGTTCCAGAGGAGTCTTTTTTATTTTATTTTTTATAATTCTTATTTATTTATTTATTTATTCTTTTTTAGTACTTCGTGACAGGCATGGGCGTTCCAGAGGTCCCTTTTTTTTCTTTTTTTTTTTTAGTAATAGTAGTAGTAGTAGTAGTAGTAGTAGTAGTAGTAGTAGTAGTAGTAGTTTGGGATACAGGTAAAGACCCAAATAGGCGTTCCAGAGGTCACTGGGTGCTGGAAAGATTAATGGACTGAGGTTCTGTGTTCTTGATCACGTGCTATGCTATCTGTCACGTGGTAGTACTACGTTACCTCTTACGTGACCTACGTGCACAACACGAATATTTGCGTGAAGTTAAATTCGCGTAAACTTGTGCGAATATTCGCGTGAAGTTAAATTCGCGTAAACTTGTGCGAATATTCGCGTGAAGCTAAATTCTGGTAAACTTGGTCGAATATTCGCGTGAAG
>NC_134778.1:63217302-63222302 GCF_046742065.1 Oratosquilla oratoria | reverse complement strand
ACCCTTAACATGTGACCTTCTTAATCTCATGTAGAGTAGCGCTAGTATCTGCAGTGGAATATTTAAAAAACTAACACCTCTACGGACCAGCGTCACGCAACACACTTTAAAAACTGGTTACTAATTGCTACTTAATTAACAAAGAACTTCTTAATCTCATGTATAGTAGCGCTAGTATCTGCAATGGAATATAAATTCCTTGTTCGTCTTCCACGAAAGTCTTCCTCATTTATGTTTACATTCCCTCACTCCCTCACTCTCCCTATCCTCCTCCTCTTCCTCCCTCTCTCTCTCTCTTCCTCCTCTTCCTTCCTTTCCTCATTTTCTTCCTCGTACTCCTCCTTCTCCTCCTTTCTCTTCCTCTTCCTACTTTTCCTAGTTCTCTCCTTCTTCCTTCTCCTCCTCTGTCTCCTCTTCCTTCTTCCCCTCCTCCTCGTCCTCTTCCTTTCATTCTTCTCTGCTTCTTCTCCACTTTCGCTTTCTCTCCCTTTTCTTCTTCATATTTCTATTCTTCCTCTTTCTTCTCCTCCTATTCCTCTTCTTCCTTCTCCTCCTCCTCCTTCTTCTTTTTTTTTCCTTTCTGTCGTTATTTTGTCCAACTCCGTCTACTTCTTTTCTTCAACCCCATCTTCCTCCTCCTCTTCCTCCTGCTCCTCTTCCTCCTTTTCTTCAACCCCATCTTCCTCCTCCTCCTTCTCTTCCTCCTCCTCCTCTTCCTAATGCTCCTCTTCCTCCTCCTCCCCCACTCTCCCTCTCCTCCTCCTCTTTTTTCTCTTTTTCTTCTTTCCTTTCCGTCGTTATTTCGTCCTACTCCATCTGCTTCCTTTCTTCAAGCTCCTCTTCCACTTCCTTCTCCTCCTCCTCCTCCTCCACCTCCCCACTCTCCTTCTCCTCCTCCCCCCTCATTCTTAGCAGATTTGTTTTTCATTTATTTGTCTAATCTCTCGTTTCGTGGTCACCATCTGTGTCGCTCTGAACAGTTTCAGTTTTTGTAAATCGTTGCACGGAGAAAACACCCTAATCATTTTAGGATTAAATATTCTGATTGGATTTTTTTTTTTGCTTAACTGAAGTCAAATTTTATTCAGTTTCGAGGACAGCCCTGACCGGTGAAGCTTCAGGAAGTTGTAATTCTATGGCTGCGTCATTCTGGAGTTGGTTGTACCAAGACAAAGTTGGCTACGTTTTAGGTCAGATTCGTAAATTATTTGTGACCTGGGCTCCTAGGCGACATGTAAAACTGTTTGGCCCCAACAGTCTAAGGGCGTAGGGCAAATGTGGCTGTTTCGGTCATAGCTATTCAGCGCCTCCTGGCGTTGTTGGCACCTCACCTCACAAAAAAAATAAAAAAAAAAAAAAAAAAAAAAAAAAAAAAAAAAAAAAAAAAAAAAAAAAAAAAAAAAAAAAAAAAAAAAAAAAAAAAAATTGCTGAGATATTTCCCCCCTTATAAGGGAGGTAGCCAAGTCAGAGACACGTACCTACTCCCACCCATTCCACTCCCCTCCACCACCCTCTCCCCCCTCTGTCATCTTAACTCCACATCGTGCTGCGTTGGATTTTTTTTTCTTAAAGAATACAGATTACTTATGACTACCCTCCTTAACTCTCTCCCTTTAACCTCTTCAAAACGAGTCAGATTTTCGCGCCCAGCATCGGATGCTTAATGTACGATGCATCACCCTACTTGCGTTATAGAATATAAAGTCACTGCTGTTTTACTCGTTATCTTTTACTCTGAGAAATAATAATCACAGAAAACGTGATCAAACCAGTTCACAGAATTCGGGAGTCAACTGGCTACAACTACAAAGTAGATATAATCAAGACGCAGACGCTAGCAGCCTCATATATCCACTTACGCCTCATGCCGCCAACGTAAGTGTCATCGTATTGAGGGAGTTAACCGCCTCCGTGACTCCACCTACTCGGCACGACAGAGTCTCAAAGGACAGAAGCGCTGGTTACAGGCTGGCGACGAAATACAAAATTCATAACCAGAAAGACAATAAAATATGTCGGACTAAAGAACCCTCTTCCCGAAGTTGAGCTCTTCGCGCGATCTCGACGTCGAACTCCGGGTTTAATGAGAACATTAATTCCGCAAAAGTATTTACGAGTGGCGCGCGCTCACTCTCGAACGAACGACGGGGCGGAGGGTGGGGGAGGGGGTGGGGGATCGTCCAGTAGACACTGGAGAAGTTATTGTCAAAAGTTGTGCGGGGATGAGGCGTCAATTCCAGGTCCATCCTCATGTAACTCTGGTTCCCAAAACCATAAGCCATCATGACCCAATGATCTTTCTTTCCCATGGAAAAACGAAATCAAAATTTCAGACAAATTTTTCCCCCCAGATCCCTTCTCTGTAAATCCTCCAGTGGTCCCCCTGACTATAGAAAAACGGACTCAAAATTTCTTAAAGACCGGAGGTTCCGTTCCCCAAAGACAATGGTTTCCATTAATTTTCTTCTAGAACCCCACTGTAATATATCCTCCAGTGGTCCCCCTGACTATAGAAAAACATACTCAAAATTTCTTAAAGACCGGAGGTTCCGTTCCCCAAAGACAGTGGTTTCCATTTTTTTTCCATATCCCTTCTGTGTAATATATACTCTAGTGGTCCCCCTGACTATAGAAAAACACTAAAAATTTCTTAAAGACCGGAGGTTCCGTTCCCCAAAGACAATGGTTTCCATTCATTTTTTTTCTAGATCCCCTCTGTGTAATATATCCTCCAGTGGTCCCCCTGACTATAGAAAAACATACTCAAAATTTCTTAAAGACCGGAGGTTCCGTTCCCCAAAGACAGTGGTTTCCAACAATTTTTTCCAGATCTCTTCTGTGTAATATATCCTCCAGTGGTCCCCCTGACCATAGAAAAACGGACTCAAAATTTCTTAAAGACCGGAGGTTCCGTTCCCCTAAGACAGTGATTCCCAATATTTTTTTTTCCAGATCTCTTCTGTGTAATATATCCTCCAGTGGTCCCCCTGACCATAGAAAAACGGACTCAAAATTTCTTAAAGACCGGAGGTTCCGTTCCCCTAAGACGGTGATTCCCAATATTTTTTCCAGATCTCTTGTGTGTAATATATCCTCCAGTGGTCCCCCTGACCATAGAAAAACGGACTCAAAATTTCTTAAAGACCGGAGTTTCTGTTTCCAACCCCTGGGATCCTGAGACCCCAGAAGGGTCCAAAAAGGTTTCATAAAGGGGTCCACGAGCCGGAAACTAGTGATAATTAATGGATGCCAAACGACTTAATTCCATGAGCTGAAGGGACATAAGAATAAAGGAGGCTGCAAGAGACCATAAGGCCTACACAAGGGAGTTCCATGTCCATTACCACCTGTCAGTGGTAACGTAGGTTCTCAAGTACATCCTGTCTTACCGTTCTTTGTATTCCTTGCCTTGTTTTTCTTAGGTGACAGGAGTCAATATTAAGTTAATATTTCATCAGTCACAGACGATTTTATTCAGCTGGGGGAAACCGTTGTCATTTGGAGGTTAAAGAAGATCTTGATTATCCTCCAGGTGTTGGTAACTCTTACACACACACACACACACACACACACACACACACACACACACACACACACACACACACACACACACACACACACACACACACACACACACACACACACACACACACACACACACACACACACACACACACACACACACACACACGCACACACACACACACAATACAAACACTCCAAACCATTCAAGATTTTCAATTATTCATCGCTGTTATTGATTCGTATCTCATTCTGCATCATAATATTTCTGTGTGTATTTGTTTAACATTAATTAGTTCTATGCAGCCTGGCCCCTAAGCCGCTCGCTCCCTCTTTCCATTGCTTCAGTCTTTGAAATTCAGAGTCTCCTTTTCTTGTCTTTCTTATTTCAGAAAATGAATGTATCTGGATTCCAAAAGCAAACTTCAGATTTGTCGACACTATGGTGGTGGTGATGCAATACGCGTAGGGAAAGTACGCACACGTACACACACACACACACACACACACACACACACACACACACACACACACACACACACACACACTCATAAACAAATATATGTCCTTGTGTTAATGTAATATGTATAAATTTATGTACACATGTATGTGTACATATACTTACGATACATATACATATTCATACATACATAATTTTCATACGCGTGCATAGGTATGTACATATCCACATGCAATAACGAGAGAGAGAGAGAGAGTGATAGATAGAGAGAGAGAGAGAGAGAGAGAGAGAGAGAGAGAGAGAGAGAGAGAGAGAGAGAGAGAGAGAGAGAGAGAGTCAGCGAGAGAGAGAAGCGAATTCAATAATTAATTAACCTACCATTAACTTAATTATACTCAAGAGCTTCCACAATTAAATGACGTCAGATTCCCATCATAGGGAGGAAAGAAGCACGGGTCAATTTCGTTTCCATGGAAACGCCCAGCGACGGTCATTCCTTATAAGGAGTTATGTCTTTATTCTGGTACCGGGCTCGTGGTTAAGTAGTATATACACACTGAATGGTCCCCAGTACATACTACCAATTGCACTATCATGCCGGGGGTGGGTATAACATAAAATTCGTGTATATATATGTAACTTGAGCACTCAGGTATAAGATATTGTGCTCAAACTACATCCCGCTTGATGGCGCAATGGATTAAGTCACTGTTCATTTGTTACGTCTCAGCTTGGTTCGAGTCCTCAGCTTGACTACGTATCAGTTTCCGTATATGCTTCCATCGAGCTCCTTGTCAGTCTCGACCGCGATAGCATGGAATTAAAATGAAAATTGATGTGGCTGAAGAGACTAATATATATATATATATATATATATATATATATATATATATATATATATATATATATATATATATATATATATATATATATATATACACTGTATTTCTGCTGTTACCAAGCTATTTCATTCAGCTGATATTAAGCCTATCTTGATTGATACTTTCATATTTATTG